>NC_088214.1:45069605-45289605 GCF_036934945.1 Oncorhynchus masou masou
GCAAAAGTCAGCCACACCCTTAGGATTACAAGTTTTAGGTTTCCGTAGTGTAGTGGTTATCACGTTCGCCTAACACGCGAAAGGTCCCCGGTTCGAGACCGGGCGGAAACACATTTTAACAAATTGGACAGTAAGCCTATTCACTTCGGGCTCGGTCCCAATTTCGGAATTCATCCTTTTCCTTCGCACTTCTCAGTATTTGGTATTCAGACCTACCTTTTTTGTTGTGTAACGCACTCTGCATATGTGGCAAGCTTGGGCGCTCTGAATATATTCCTGCTACGTGTGGTCTGAGGTCCATAATGATTCAAATAGTTTATCATGCCAGGGTAAGCCGACAAGAAACACAGCTCTTATTTTAAGTGTTTTTAAAATCCCCTGTGGGGAACATGAAGGGTGGAAAATCGATTGGAACCATTTTCCTGTTTGACCGCTAGATTTTAATGGGTATTATGGCTCTTTCTGTGGTACTCAATTTGGGATATTATGTGAGGTAGACTTGTGGTCATTCCTAATATTTTCCACGACTTCCTCTTTTTGAATTGTCGTTTCCGTAGTGCAGTGGTTATCACGTTCGCCTCACATGCAAAAGTCAGTCACACCCATAGTATTCCACTGAATCGGTTTCTGTAGTGTAGTGGTTATCACATTTGCCTCACACGCGAAAGGTCCCCGGCTCGAAACCGGGCGGAAACATTTAGTAATATTCAAAATTTCCCAATGCCCGGATTCTAGCATTTGGTTTGAAACAGTTGACTTTTGTCTAAACCTTGCTGTCTCCCTCTCCGACCTGGGGATCAATGTTGCCGTTTTTTGTGGACCTCCACCGTGCAATCTGTATGAATGTGACCAGACTGACAGCTTCTCAGAGCCAGGCAAATTCATTTATCAGGGTCATTGTAATGGATATATCCAAAGAAATGGCAATATAATCCAAGGTAAAACAAACAAAAATGTAGATAGTTTTCTGTCATTTCAGCTGCTTGATGTGATTGTGTGATACATTTAGTTGGCTGGCTAGCAAAGGAAAAGAAGCTAGCCTGCATCGGTACAGTGCATTTGGAAAGTTTTCAGCCCCCTTACTTTTTTCCACATTTTGTTACGTTACAGCCTTATACTAAAATGGAGGAAATAAAATAAAATAAAATCTATCTACACACAATACCCCATAATGACAAAGCGATAACATAAAGTTTTTATTAATAAAACAAATATTTTAAAAATACCTTATTTACATACGTTTTCAGACCCTTTGCTATGAGGCTGGAAATTGAGCCCAGGTCCATCCTGTTTCTGAGAGCGATAAATTCCCCACCCAGCCAAAGTCAGCCACACCAAGCCTCTTCCAAGAGCCGGCTGCACACGATAATTCCCGGCTTCTCAAGCCTTATTGCTCAATTAATGGACAAAGGAATATCTGATTTTCAATAGGTTCTGAGAGCGATAAATGACCCACCCAGCAAAAGTCAGCCACACCCTTAGGATTCCACGTTTTAGGTTTCCGTAGTGTAGTGGTTATCACGTTCGCCTAACACGCGAAAGGTCCCCGGTTCGAGACCGGGCGGAAACACATTTTAACAAATTGGACAGTAAGCCTATTCACTTCGGGCTCGGTCCCAATTTCGGAATTCATCCTTTTCCTTCGCACTTCTCAGTATTTGGTATTCAGACCTACCTTTTTTGTTGTGTAACGCACTCTGCATGTGTGGCAAGCTTGGGCGCTCTGAATATATTCCTGCTACGTGTGGTCTGAGGTCCATAATGATTCAAATAGTTTATCATGCCAGGGTAAGCCGACAAGAAACACAGCTCTTATTTTAAGTGTTTTTAAAATCCCCTGTGGGGAACATGAAGGGTGGAAAATCGATTGGAACCATTTTCCTGTTTGACCGCTAGATTTTAATGGGTATTATGGCTCTTTCTGTGGTACTCAATTTGGGATATTATGTGAGGTAGACTTGTGGGCATTCCTAATATTTTCCACGACTTCCTCTTTTTGTATTGTCGTTTCCGTAGTGCAGTGGTTATCACGTTCGCCTCACATGCAAAAGTCAGTCACACCCATAGTATTCCACTGAATCGGTTTCTGTAGTGTAGTGGTTATCACGTTCGCCTCACACGCGAAAGGTCCCCGGTTCGAAACCGGGCAGAAACATTTAGTAATATTCAAAATTTCCCAATCCCCGGATTCTAGCATTTGGTTTGAAACAGTTGACTTTTGTCTAAACCTTGCTGTCTCCCTCTCCGACCTGGGGATCAATGTTGCCGTTTTTTGGGGGACCTCCACCGTGCGATCTGTATGAATGTGACCAGACTGACAGCTTCTCAGAGCCAGGCAAATTCATTTATCAGGGTCATTGTAATGGATATATCCAAAGAAATGGCAATATAATCCAAGGTAAAACAAACAAAAATGTAGATGGTTTTCTGTCATTTCAGCTGCTTGATGTGATTGTGTGATACATTTAGTTGGCTGGCTAGCAAAGGAAAAGAAGCTAGCCTGCATCGGTACAGTGCATTTGGAAAGTTTTCAGCCCCCTTACTTTTTTCCACATTTTGTTACGTTACAGCCTTATACTAAAATGGAGGAAATAAAATAAAATAAAATCTATCTACACACAATACCCCATAATGACAAAGCGATAACATAAAGTTTTTATTAATAAAACAAATATTTTAAAAATACCTTATTTACATACGTTTTCAGACCCTTTGCTATGAGGCTGGAAATTGAGCTCAGGTCCATCCTGTTTCTGAGAGCGATAAATTCCCCACCCAGCCAAAGTCAGCCACACCAAGCCTCTTCCAAGAGCCGGCTGCACACGATAATTCCCGGCTTCTCAAGCCTTATTGCTCAATTAATGGACAAAGGAATATCTGATTTTCAATAGGTTCTGAGAGCGATAAATGACCCACCCAGCAAAAGTCAGCCACACCCTTAGGATTCCACGTTTTAGGTTTCCGTAGTGTAGTGGTTATCACGTTCGCCTAACACGCGAAAGGTCCCCGGTTCGAGACCGGGCGGAAACACATTTTAACAAATTGGACAGTAAGCCTATTCACTTCGGGCTCGGTCCCAATTTCGGAATTCATCCTTTTCCTTCGCACTTCTCAGTATTTGGTATTCAGACCTACCTTTTTTGTTGTGTAACGCACTCTGCATGTGTGGCAAGCTTGGGCGCTCTGAATATATTCCTGCTACGTGTGGTCTGAGGTCCATAATGATTCAAATAGTTTATCATGCCAGGGTAAGCCGACAAGAAACACAGCTCTTATTTTAAGTGTTTTTAAAATCCCCTGTGGGGAACATGAAGGGTGGAAAATCGATTGGAACCATTTTCCTGTTTGACCGCTAGATTTTAATGGGTATTATGGCTCTTTCTGTGGTACTCAATTTGGGATATTATGTGAGGTAGACTTGTGGGCATTCCTAATATTTTCCACGACTTCCTCTTTTTGAATTGTCGTTTCCGTAGTCAGTGGTTATCACGTTCGCCTCACATGCAAAAGTCAGTCACACCCATAGTATTCCACTGAATCGGTTTCTGTAGTGTAGTGGTTATCACGTTCGCCTCACACGCGAAAGGTCCCCGGCTCGAAACCGGGCGGAAACATTTAGTAATATTCAAAATTTCCCAATGCCCAGATTCTAGCATTTGGTTTGAAACAGTTGACTTTTGTCTAAACCTTGCTGTCTCCCTCTCCGACCTGGGGATCAATGTTGCCGTTTTTTTGGGGACCTCCACCGTGCGATCTGTATGAATGTGACCAGACTGACAGCTTCTCAGAGCCAGGCAAATTCATTTATCAGGGTCATTGTAATGGATATATCCAAAGAAATGGCAATATAATCCAAGGTAAAACAAACAAATATGTAGATGGTTTTCTGTCATTTCAGCTGCTTGATGTGATTGTGTGATACATTTAGTTGGCTGGCTAGCAAAGGAAAAGAAGCTAGCCTACATCGGTACAATGCATTTGGAAAGTTTTCAGCCCCCTTACTTTTTTCCACATTTTGTTACGTTACAGCCTTATACTAAAATGGAGGAAATAAAATAAAATAAAATCTATCTACACACAATACCCCATAATGACAAAGCGATAACATAAAGTTTTTATTAATAAAACAAATATTTTAAAAATACCTTATTTACATACGTTTTCAGACCCTTTGCTATGAGGCTGGAAATTGAGCTCAGGTCCATCCTGTTTCTGAGAGCGATAAATTCCCCACCCAGCCAAAGTCAGCCACACCAAGCCTCTTCCAAGAGCCGGCTGCACACGATAATTCCCGGCTTCTCAAGCCTTATTGCTCAATTAATGGACAAAGGAATATCTGATTTTCAATAGGTTCTGAGAGCGATAAATGACCCACCCAGCAAAAGTCAGCCACACCCTTAGGATTCCACGTTTTAGGTTTCCGTAGTGTAGTGGTTATCACGTTCGCCTAACACGCGAAAGGTCCCCGGTTCGAGACCGGGCGGAAACACATTTTAACAAATTGGACAGTAAGCCTATTCACTTCGGGCTCGGTCCCAATTTCGGAATTCATCCTTTTCCTTCGCACTTCTCAGTATTTGGTATTCAGACTTACCTTTTTTGTTGTGTAACGCACTCTGCATGTGTGGCAAGCTTGGGCGCTCTGAATATATTCCTGCTACGTGTGGTCTGAGGTCCATAATGATTCAAATAGTTTATCATGCCAGGGTAAGCCGACAAGAAACACAGCTCTTATTTTAAGTGTTTTTAAAATCCCCTGTGGGGAACATGAAGGGTGGAAAATCGATTGGAACCATTTTCCTGTTTGACCGCTAGATTTTAATGGGTATTATGGCTCTTTCTGTGGTACTCAATTTGGGATATTATGTGAGGTAGACTTGTGGGCATTCCTAATATTTTCCACGACTTCCTCTTTTTGAATTGTCGTTTCCGTAGTGCAGTGGTTATCACGTTCGCCTCACATGCAAAAGTCAGTCACACCCATAGTATTCCACTGAATCGGTTTCTGTAGTGTAGTGGTTATCACGTTCGCCTCACACGCGAAAGGTCCCCGGCTCGAAACCGGGCGGAAACATTTAGTAATATTCAAAATTTCCCAATGCCCAGATTCTAGCATTTGGTTTGAAACAGTTGACTTTTGTCTAAACCTTGCTGTCTCCCTCTCCGACCTGGGGATCAATGTTGCCGTTTTTTGGGGACCTCCACCGTGCGATCTGTATGAATGTGACCAGACTGACAGCTTCTCAGAGCCAGGCAAATTCATTTATCAGGGTCATTGTAATGGATATATCCAAAGAAATGGCAATATAATCCAAGGTAAAACAAACAAATATGTAGATGGTTTTCTGTCATTTCAGCTGCTTGATGTGATTGTGTGATACATTTAGTTGACTGGCTAGCAGAGGAAAAGAAGCTAGCCTACATCGGTACAGTGCATTTGGAAAGTTTTCAGCCCCCTTACTTTTTTCCACATTTTGTTACGTTACAGCCTTATACTAAAATGGAGGAAATAAAATAAAATAAAATCTATCTACACACAATACCCCATAATGACAAAGCGATAACATAAAGTTTTTATTAATAAAACAAATATTTTAAAAATACCTTATTTACATACGTTTTCAGACCCTTTGCTATGAGGCTGGAAATTGAGCTCAGGTCCATCCTGTTTCTGAGAGCGATAAATTCCCCACCCAGCCAAAGTCAGCCACACCAAGCCTCTTCCAAGAGCCGGCTGCACACGATAATTCCCGGCTTCTCAAGCCTTATTGCTCAATTAATGGACAAAGGAATATCTGATTTTCAATAGGTTCTGAGAGCGATAAATGACCCACCCAGCAAAAGTCAGCCACACCCTTAGGATTCCACGTTTTAGGTTTCCGTAGTGTAGTGGTTATCACGTTCGCCTAACACGCGAAAGGTCCCCGGTTCGAGACCGGGCGGAAACACATTTTAACAAATTGGACAGTAAGCCTATTCACTTCGGGCTCGGTCCCAATTTCGGAATTCATCCTTTTCCTTCGCACTTCTCAGTATTTGGTATTCAGACTTACCTTTTTTGTTGTGTAACGCACTCTGCATGTGTGGCAAGCTTGGGCGCTCTGAATATATTCCTGCTACGTGTGGTCTGAGGTCCATAATGATTCAAATAGTTTATCATGCCAGGGTAAGCCGACAAGAAACACAGCTCTTATTTTAAGTGTTTTTAAAATCCCCTGTGGGGAACATGAAGGGTGGAAAATCGATTGGAACCATTTTCCTGTTTGACCGCTAGATTTTAATGGGTATTATGGCTCTTTCTGTGGTACTCAATTTGGGATATTATGTGAGGTAGACTTGTGGGCATTCCTAATATTTTCCACGACTTCCTCTTTTTGAATTGTCGTTTCCGTAGTGCAGTGGTTATCACGTTCGCCTCACATGCAAAAGTCAGTCACACCCATAGTATTCCACTGGATATGTTTCTGTAGTGTAGTGGTTATCACTTTCGCCTCACATGCAAAAGGTCTCCGGTTCGAAACCGGGCAGAAACATTTAGTAATATTCAAAATTTCCCAATGCCCGGATTCTAGCATTTGGTTTGAATCAATTGACTGTTGTCTAAACCTTGCTGTCTCCCTCTCCAACCTGGGGATCAATGTTGCCGTTTTTTGGGGACCTCCACCGTGCGATCTGTATGAATGTGACCAGACTGACAGCTTCTCAGAGCCAGGCAAATTCATTTATCAGGGTCATTGTAATGGATATATCCAAAGAAATGGCAATATAATCCAAGGTAAAACAAACAAAAATGTAGATGGTTTTCTGTCATTTCAGCTGCTTGATGTGATTGTGTGATACATTTAGTTGGCTGGCTAGCAAAGGAAAAGAAGCTAGCCTGCATCGGTACAGTGCATTTGGAAAGTTTTCAGCCCCCTTACTTTTTTCCACATTTTGTTACGTTACAGCCTTATACTAAAATGGAGGAAATAAAATAAAATCTATCTACACACAATACCCCATAATGACAAAGCGATAACATAAAGTTTTTATTAATAAAACAAATATTTTAAAAATACCTTATTTACATACGTTTTCAGACCCTTTGCTATGAGGCTGGAAATTGAGCTCAGGTCCATCCTGTTTCTGAGAGCGATAAATTCCCCACCCAGCCAAAGTCAGCCACACCAAGCCTCTTCCAAGAGCCGGCTGCACACGATAATTCCCGGCTTCTCAAGCCTTATTGCTCAATTAATGGACAAAGGAATATCTGATTTTCAATAGGTTCTGAGAGCGATAAATGACCCACCCAGCAAAAGTCAGCCACACCCTTAGGATTCCACGTTTTAGGTTTCCGTAGTGTAGTGGTTATCACGTTCGCCTAACACGCGAAAGGTCCCCGGTTCGAGACCGGGCGGAAACACATTTTAACAAATTGGACAGTAAGCCTATTCACTTCGGGCTCGGTCCCAATTTCGGAATTCATCCTTTTCCTTCGCACTTCTCAGTATTTGGTATTCAGACTTACCTTTTTTGTTGTGTAACGCACTCTGCATGTGTGGCAAGCTTGGGCGCTCTGAATATATTCCTGCTACGTGTGGTCTGAGGTCCATAATGATTCAAATAGTTTATCATGCCAGGGTAAGCCGACAAGAAACACAGCTCTTATTTTAAGTGTTTTTAAAATCCCCTGTGGGGAACATGAAGGGTGGAAAATCGATTGGAACCATTTTCCTGTTTGACCGCTAGATTTTAATGGGTATTATGGCTCTTTCTGTGGTACTCAATTTGGGATATTATGTGAGGTAGACTTGTGGGCATTCCTAATATTTTCCACGACTTCCTCTTTTTGAATTGTCGTTTCCGTAGTGCAGTGGTTATCACGTTCGCCTCACATGCAAAAGTCAGTCACACCCATAGTATTCCACTGAATCTGTTTCTGTAGTGTAGTGGTTATCACGTTCGCCTCACACGCGAAAGGTCCCCGGTTCGACCGGGCAGAAACATTTAGTAATATTCAAAATTTCCCAATGCCCGGATTCTAGCATTTGGTTTGAAACAGTTGACTTTTGTCTAAACCTTGCTGTCTCCCTCTCCGACCTGGGGATCAATGTTGCCGTTTTTTGGGGACCTCCACCGTGCGATCTGTATGAATGTGACCAGACTGACAGCTTCTCAGAGCCAGGCAAATTCATTTATCAGGGTCATTGTAATGGATATATCCAAAGAAATGGCAATATAATCCAAGGTAAAACAAACAAAAATGTAGATAGTTTTCTGTCATTTCAGCTGCTTGATGTGATTGTGTGATACATTTAGTTGGCTGGCTAGCAAAGGAAAAGAAGCTAGCCTGCATCGGTACAGTGCATTTGGAAAGTTTTCAGCCCCCTTACTTTTTTCCACATTTTGTTACGTTACAGCCTTATACTAAAATGGAGGAAATAAAATAAAATAAAATCTATCTACACACAATACCCCATAATGACAAAGCGATAACATAAAGTTTTTATTAATAAAACAAATATTTTAAAAATACCTTATTTACATACGTTTTCAGACCCTTTGCTATGAGGCTGGAAATTGAGCCCAGGTCCATCCTGTTTCTGAGAGCGATAAATTCCCCACCCAGCCAAAGTCAGCCACACCAAGCCTCTTCCAAGAGCCGGCTGCACACGATAATTCCCGGCTTCTCAAGCCTTATTGCTCAATTAATGGACAAAGGAATATCTGATTTTCAATAGGTTCTGAGAGCGATAAATGACCCACCCAGCAAAAGTCAGCCACACCCTTAGGATTCCACGTTTTAGGTTTCCGTAGTGTAGTGGTTATCACGTTCGCCTAACACGCGAAAGGTCCCCGGTTCGAGACCGGGCGGAAACACATTTTAACAAATTGGACAGTAAGCCTATTCACTTCGGGCTCGGTCCCAATTTCGGAATTCATCCTTTTCCTTCGCACTTCTCAGTATTTGGTATTCAGACTTACCTTTTGTTGTTGTTGTAACGCACTCTGCATGTGTGGCAAGCTTGGGCGCTCTGAATATATTCCTGCTACGTGTGGTCTGAGGTCCATAATGATTCAAATAGTTTATCATGCCAGGGTAAGCCGACAAGAAACACAGCTCTTATTTTAAGTGTTTTTAAAATCCCCTGTGGGGAACATGAAGGGTGGAAAATCGATTGGAACCATTTTCCTGTTTGACCGCTAGATTTTAATGGGTATTATGGCTCTTTCTGTGGTACTCAATTTGGGATATTATGTGAGGTAGACTTGTGGTCATTCCTAATATTTTCCACGACTTCCTCTTTTTGAATTGTCGTTTCCGTAGTGCAGTGGTTATCACGTTCGCCTCACATGCAAAAGTCAGTCACACCCATAGTATTCCACTGAATCGGTTTCTGTAGTGTAGTGGTTATCACGTTTGCCTCACACGCGAAAGGTCCCCGGCTCGAAACCGGGCGGAAACATTTAGTAATATTCAAAATTTCCCAATGCCCGGATTCTAGCATTTGGTTTGAAACAGTTGACTTTTGTCTAAACCTTGCTGTCTCCCTCTCCGACCTGGGGATCAATGTTGCCGTTTTTTTGTGGACCTCCACCGTGCAATCTGTATGAATGTGACCAGACTGACAGCTTCTCAGAGCCAGGCAAATTCATTTATCAGGGTCATTGTAATGGATATATCCAAAGAAATGGCAATATAATCCAAGGTAAAACAAACAAAAATGTAGATAGTTTTCTGTCATTTCAGCTGCTTGATGTGATTGTGTGATACATTTAGTTGGCTGGCTAGCAAAGGAAAAGAAGCTAGCCTACATCGGTACAATGCATTTGGAAAGTTTTCAGCCCCCTTACTTTTTTCCACATTTTGTTACGTTACAGCCTTATACTAAAATGGAGGAAATAAAATAAAATAAAATCTATCTACACACAATACCCCATAATGACAAAGCGATAACATAAAGTTTTTATTAATAAAACAAATATTTTAAAAATACCTTATTTACATACGTTTTCAGACCCTTTGCTATGAGGCTGGAAATTGAGCTCAGGTCCATCCTGTTTCTGAGAGCGATAAATTCCCCACCCAGCCAAAGTCAGCCACACCAAGCCTCTTCCAAGAGCCGGCTGCACACGATAATTCCCGGCTTCTCAAGCCTTATTGCTCAATTAATGGACAAAGGAATATCTGATTTTCAATAGGTTCTGAGAGCGATAAATGACCCACCCAGCAAAAGTCAGCCACACCCTTAGGATTCCACGTTTTAGGTTTCCGTAGTGTAGTGGTTATCACGTTCGCCTAACACGCGAAAGGTCCCCGGTTCGAGACCGGGCGGAAACACATTTTAACAAATTGGACAGTAAGCCTATTCACTTCGGGCTCGGTCCCAATTTCGGAATTCATCCTTTTCCTTCGCACTTCTCAGTATTTGGTATTCAGACTTACCTTTTTTGTTGTGTAACGCACTCTGCATGTGTGGCAAGCTTGGGCGCTCTGAATATATTCCTGCTACGTGTGGTCTGAGGTCCATAATGATTCAAATAGTTTATCATGCCAGGGTAAGCCGACAAGAAACACAGCTCTTATTTTAAGTGTTTTTAAAATCCCCTGTGGGGAACATGAAGGGTGGAAAATCGATTGGAACCATTTTCCTGTTTGACCGCTAGATTTTAATGGGTATTATGGCTCTTTCTGTGGTACTCAATTTGGGATATTATGTGAGGTAGACTTGTGGGCATTCCTAATATTTTCCACGACTTCCTCTTTTTGAATTGTCGTTTCCGTAGTGCAGTGGTTATCACGTTCGCCTCACATGCAAAAGTCAGTCACACCCATAGTATTCCACTGAATCGGTTTCTGTAGTGTAGTGGTTATCACGTTCGCCTCACACGCGAAAGGTCCCCGGTTCGAAACCGGGCAGAAACATTTAGTAATATTCAAAATTTCCCAATCCCCGGATTCTAGCATTTGGTTTGAAACAGTTGACTTTTGTCTAAACCTTGCTGTCTCCCTCTCCGACCTGGGGATCAATGTTGCCGTTTTTTTTGGGGACCTCCACCGTGCGATCTGTATGAATGTGACCAGACTGACAGCTTCTCAGAGCCAGGCAAATTCATTTATCAGGGTCATTGTAATGGATATATCCAAAGAAATGGCAATATAATCCAAGGTAAAACAAACAAAAATGTAGATGGTTTTCTGTCATTTCAGCTGCTTGATGTGATTGTGTGATACATTTAGTTGGCTGGCTAGCAAAGGAAAAGAAGCTAGCCTGCATCGGTACAGTGCATTTGGAAAGTTTTCAGCCCCCTTACTTTTTTCCACATTTTGTTACGTTACAGCCTTATACTAAAATGGAGGAAATAAAATAAAATAAAATCTATCTACACACAATACCCCATAATGACAAAGCGATAACATAAAGTTTTTATTAATAAAACAAATATTTTAAAAATACCTTATTTACATACGTTTTCAGACCCTTTGCTATGAGGCTGGAAATTGAGCTCAGGTCCATCCTGTTTCTGAGAGCGATAAATTCCCCACCCAGCCAAAGTCAGCCACACCAAGCCTCTTCCAAGAGCCGGCTGCACACGATAATTCCCGGCTTCTCAAGCCTTATTGCTCAATTAATGGACAAAGGAATATCTGATTTTCAATAGGTTCTGAGAGCGATAAATGACCCACCCAGCAAAAGTCAGCCACACCCTTAGGATTCCACGTTTTAGGTTTCCGTAGTGTAGTGGTTATCACGTTCGCCTAACACGCGAAAGGTCCCCGGTTCGAGACCGGGCGGAAACACATTTTAACAAATTGGACAGTAAGCCTATTCACTTCGGGCTCGGTCCCAATTTCGGAATTCATCCTTTTCCTTCGCACTTCTCAGTATTTGGTATTCAGACCTACCTTTTTTGTTGTGTAACGCACTCTGCATGTGTGGCAAGCTTGGGCGCTCTGAATATATTCCTGCTACGTGTGGTCTGAGGTCCATAATGATTCAAATAGTTTATCATGCCAGGGTAAGCCGACAAGAAACACAGCTCTTATTTTAAGTGTTTTTAAAATCCCCTGTGGGGAACATGAAGGGTGGAAAATCGATTGGAACCATTTTCCTGTTTGACCGCTAGATTTTAATGGGTATTATGGCTCTTTCTGTGGTACTCAATTTGGGATATTATGTGAGGTAGACTTGTGGTCATTCCTAATATTTTCCACGACTTCCTCTTTTTGAATTGTCGTTTCCGTAGTGCAGTGGTTATCACGTTCGCCTCACCTGCAAAAGTCAGTCACACCCATAGTATTCCACTGAATCGGTTTCTGTAGTGTAGTGGTTATCACATTCGCCTCATACGCGAATGGTCCCCGGTTCGAAACCGGGCGGGAACATTTAGTAATATTCAAAATTTCCCAATGCCCAGATTCTAGCATTTGGTTTGAAACAGTTGACTTTTGTCTAAACCTTGCTGTCTCCCTCTCCGATCTGGGGATCAATGTTGCCGTTTTTTGGGGACCTCCACCGTGCGATCTGTATGAATGTGACCAGACTGACAGCTTCTCAGAGCCAGGCAAATTCATTTATCAGGGTCATTGTAATGGATATATCCAAAGAAATGGCAATATAATCCAAGGTAAAACAAACAAAAATGTAGATGGTTTTCTGTCATTTCAGCTGCTTGATGTGATTGTGTGATACATTTAGTTGGCTGGCTAGCAAAGGAAAAGAAGCTAGCCTGCATCGGTACAGTGCATTTGGAAAGTTTTCAGCCCCCTTACTTTTTTCCACATTTTGTTACGTTACAGCCTTATACTAAAATGGAGGAAATAAAATAAAATAAAATCTATCTACACACAATACCCCATAATGACAAAGCGATAACATAAAGTTTTTATTAATAAAACAAATATTTTAAAAATACCTTATTTACATACGTTTTCAGACCCTTTGCTATGAGGCTGGAAATTGAGCTCAGGTCCATCCTGTTTCTGAGAGCGATAAATTCCCCACCCAGCCAAAGTCAGCCACACCAAGCCTCTTCCAAGAGCCGGCTGCACACGATAATTCCCGGCTTCTCAAGCCTTATTGCTCAATTAATGGACAAAGGAATATCTGATTTTCAATAGGTTCTGAGAGCGATAAATGACCCACCCAGCAAAAGTCAGCCACACCCTTAGGATTCCACGTTTTAGGTTTCCGTAGTGTAGTGGTTATCACGTTCGCCTAACACGCGAAAGGTCCCCGGTTCGAGACCGGGCGGAAACACATTTTAACAAATTGGACAGTAAGCCTATTCACTTCGGGCTCGGTCCCAATTTCGGAATTCATCCTTTTCCTTCGCACTTCTCAGTATTTGGTATTCAGACCTACCTTTTTTGTTGTGTAACGCACTCTGCATGTGTGGCAAGCTTGGGCGCTCTGAATATATTCCTGCTACGTGTGGTCTGAGGTCCATAATGATTCAAATAGTTTATCATGCCAGGGTAAGCCGACAAGAACACAGCTCTTATTTTAAGTGTTTTTAAAATCCCCTGTGGGGAACATGAAGGGTGGAAAATCGATTGGAACCATTTTCCTGTTTGACCGCTAGATTTTAATGGGTATTATGGCTCTTTCTGTGGTACTCAATTTGGGATATTATGTGAGGTAGACTTGTGGGCATTCCTAATATTTTCCACGACTTCCTCTTTTTGAATTGTCGTTTCCGTAGTGCAGTGGTTATCACGTTCGCCTCACATGCAAAAGTCAGTCACACCCATAGTATTCCACTGAATCGGTTTCTGTAGTGTAGTGGTTATCACGTTCGCCTCACACGCGAAAGGTCCCCGGTTCGAAACCGGGCGGAAACATTTAGTAATATTCAAAATTTCCCAATGCCCGGATTCTAGCATTTGGTTTGAAACAGTTGACTTTTGTCTAAACCTTGCTGTCTCCCTCTCCGACCTGGGGATCAATGTTGCCGTTTTTTGGGGACCTCCACCGTGCGATCTGTATGAATGTGACCAGACTGACAGCTTCTCAGAGCCAGGCAAATTCATTTATCAGGGTCATTGTAATGGATATATCCAAAGAAATGGCAATATAATCCAAGGTAAAACAAACAAAAATGTAGATGGTTTTCTGTCATTTCAGCTGCTTGATGTGATTGTGTGATACATTTAGTTGGCTGGCTAGCAAAGGAAAAGAAGCTAGCCTGCATCGGTACAGTGCATTTGGAAAGTTTTCAGCCCCCTTACTTTTTTCCACATTTTGTTACGTTACAGCCTTATACTAAAATGGAGGAAATAAAATAAAATAAAATCTATCTACACACAATACCCCATAATGACAAAGCGATAACATAAAGTTTTTATTAATAAAACAAATATTTTAAAAATACCTTATTTACATACGTTTTCAGACCCTTTGCTATGAGGCTGGAAATTGAGCTCAGGTCCATCCTGTTTCTGAGAGCGATAAATTCCCCACCCAGCCAAAGTCAGCCACACCAATCTTCCAAGAGCCGGCTGCACACGATAATTCCCGGCTTCTCAAGCCTTATTGCTCAATTAATGGACAAAGGAATATCTGATTTTCAATAGGTTCTGAGAGCGATAAATGACCCACCCAGCAAAAGTCAGCCACACCCTTAGGATTCCACGTTTTAGGTTTCCGTAGTGTAGTGGTTATCACGTTCGCCTAACACGCGAAAGGTCCCCGGTTCGAGACCGGGCGGAAACACATTTTAACAAATTGGACAGTAAGCCTATTCACTTCGGGCTCGGTCCCAATTTCGGAATTCATCCTTTTCCTTCGCACTTCTCAGTATTTGGTATTCAGACCTACCTTTTTTGTTGTGTAACGCACTCTGCATATGTGGCAAGCTTGGGCGCTCTGAATATATTCCTGCTACGTGTGGTCTGAGGTCCATAATGATTCAAATAGTTTATCATGCCAGGGTAAGCCGACAAGAAACACAGCTCTTATTTTAAGTGTTTTTAAAATCCCCTGTGGGGAACATGAAGGGTGGAAAATCGATTGGAACCATTTTCCTGTTTGACCGCTAGATTTTAATGGGTATTATGGCTCTTTCTGTGGTACTCAATTTGGGATATTATGTGAGGTAGACTTGTGGGCATTCCTAATATTTTCCACGACTTCCTCTTTTTGAATTGTCGTTTCCGTAGTGCAGTGGTTATCACGTTCGCCTCACATGCAAAAGTCAGTCACACCCATAGTATTCCACTGAATCGGTTTCTGTAGTGTAGTGGTTATCACGTTCGCCTCACACGCGAAAGGTCCCCGGCTCGAAACCGGGCGGAAACATTTAGTAATATTCAAAATTTCCCAATGCCCGGATTCTAGCATTTGGTTTGAAACAGTTGACTTTTGTCTAAACCTTGCTGTCTCCCTCTCCGACCTGGGGATCTCCGTTTTTGTGGACCTGGGGATCAGATGACAGTTGCCAGGCAAATTCATTTTCAGGGTCATTGTAATGGACCTCCACCGATGTTTTCTGTCATCTGTATGAATGTGACCAGACTGACAGCTTCTCAGAGCCAGGCAAAACTAAAATAGGGTCATTGTAATGGATATATCCAAAGAAATGGCAATATAATCCAATAAAACAAACTACATTTCACAATACCCCATAATGACATTTGGAAAAGCCCCCTTACTTTTTTCCACGATACACTTATATAAAAAGTTTTTACACACAATTAATAAAACAAATAAATTTTAAAACAAAAAAATACCTTATTTACATACGTTTTCAGACCCTTTGCTATGAGGCTGGAAATTGAGCTCAGGTCCATCCTGTTTCTGAGAGCGATAAATTCCCCACCCAGCCAAAGTCAGCCACACCAAGCCTCTTCCAAGAGCCGGCTGCACACGATAATTCCCGGCTTCTCAAGCCTTATTGCTCAATTAATGGACAAAGGAATATCTGATTTTCAATAGGTTCTGAGAGCGATAAATGACCCACCCAGCAAAAGTCAGCCACACCCTTAGGATTCCATGTTTTAGGTTTCCGTAGTGTAGTGGTTATCACGTTCGCCTAACACGCGAAAGGTCCCCGGTTCGAGACCGGGCGGAAACACATTTTAACAAATTGGACAGTAAGCCTATTCACTTCGGGCTCGGTCCCAATTTCGGAATTCATCCTTTTCCCTCGCACTTCTCAGTATTTGGTATTCAGACTTACCTTTTTTGTTGTGTAACGCACTCTGCATGTGTGGCAAGCTTGGGCGCTCTGAATATATTCCTGCTACGTGTGGTCTGAGGTCCATAATGATTCAAATAGTTTATCATGCCAGGGTAAGCCGACAAGAAACACAGCTCTTATTTTAAGTGTTTTTAAAATCCCCTGTGGGGAACATGAAGGGTGGAAAATCGATTGGAACCATTTTCCTGTTTGACCGCTAGATTTTAATGGGTATTATGGCTCTTTCTGTGGTACTCAATTTGGGATATTATGTGAGGTAGACTTGTGGGCATTCCTAATATTTTCCACGACTTCCTCTTTTTGTATTGTCGTTTCCGTAGTGCAGTGGTTATCACGTTCGCCTCACATGCAAAAGTCAGTCACACCCATAGTATTCCACTGCATCTGTTTCTGTAGTGTAGTGGTTATCATGTTCGCCTCACACGCGAAAGGTCCCTGGTTCGAAACCGGGCAGAAACATTTAGTAATATTCAAAATTTCCCAATGCCCGGATTCTAGCATTTGGTTTGAAACAGTTGACTTTTGTCTAAACCTTGCTGTCTCCCTCTCCGACCTGGGGATCAATGTTGCCGTTTTTTTGTGGACCTCCACCGTGCGATCTGTATGAATGTGACCAGACTGACAGCTTCTCAGAGCCAGGCAAATTCATTTATCAGGGTCATTGTAATGGATATATCCAAAGAAATGGCAATATAATCCAAGGTAAAACAAACAAAAATGTAGATGGTTTTCTGTCATTTCAGCTGCTTGATGTGATTGTGTGATACATTTAGTTGGCTGGCTAGCAAAGGAAAAGAAGCTAGCCTACATCGGTACAGTGCATTTGGAAAGTTTTCAGCCCCCTTACTTTTTTACACATTTTGTTACGTTACAGCCTTATACTAAAATGGAGGAAATAAAATAAAATAAAATCTATCTACACACAATACCCCATAATGACAAAGCGATAACATAAAGTTTTTATTAATAAAACAAATATTTTAAAAATACCTTATTTACATACGTTTTCAGACCCTTTGCTATGAGGCTGGAAATTGAGCCCAGGTCCATCCTGTTTCTGAGAGCGATAAATTCCCCACCCAGCCAAAGTCAGCCACACCAAGCCTCTTCCAAGAGCCGGCTGCACACGATAATTCCCGGCTTCTCAAGCCTTATTGCTCAATTAATGGACAAAGGAATATCTGATTTTCAATAGGTTCTGAGAGCGATAAATGACCCACCCAGCAAAAGTCAGCCACACCCTTAGGATTCCACGTTTTAGGTTTCCGTAGTGTAGTGGTTATCACGTTCGCCTAACACGCGAAAGGTCCCCGGTTCGAGACCGGGCGGAAACACATTTTAACAAATTGGACAGTAAGCCTATTCACTTCGGGCTCGGTCCCAATTTCGGAATTCATCCTTTTCCTTCGCACTTCTCAGTATTTGGTATTCAGACCTACCTTTTTTGTTTTGTAACGCACTCTGCATGTGTGGCAAGCTTGGGCGCTCTGAATATATTCCTGCTACGTGTGGTCTGAGGTCCATAATGATTTAAATAGTTTATCATGCCAGGGTAAGCCGACAAGAAACACAGCTCTTATTTTAAGTGTTTTTAAAATCCCCTGTGGGGAACATGAAGGGTGGAAAATCGATTGGAACCATTTTCCTGTTTGACCGCTAGATTTTAATGGGTATTATGGCTCTTTCTGTGGTACTCAATTTGGGATATTATGTGAGGTAGACTTGTGGGCATTCCTAATATTTTCCACGACTTCCTCTTTTTGAATTGTCGTTTCCGTAGTGCAGTGGTTATCACGTTCGCCTCACATGCAAAAGTCAGTCACACCCATAGTATTCCACTGAATCGGTTTCTGTAGTGTAGTGGTTATCACGTTCGCCTCACACGCGAAAGGTCCCCGGCTCGAAACCGGGCGGAAACATTTAGTAATATTCAAAATTTCCCAATGCCCGGATTCTAGCATTTGGTTTGAAACAGTTGACTTTTGTCTAAACCTTGCTGTCTCCCTCTCCGACCTGGGGATCAATGTTGCCGTTTTTTTGTGGACCTCCACCGTGCAATCTGTATGAATGTGACCAGACTGACAGCTTCTCAGAGCCAGGCAAATTCATTTATCAGGGTCATTGTAATGGATATATCCAAAGAAATGGCAATATAATCCAAGGTAAAACAAACAAAAATGTAGATAGTTTTCTGTCATTTCAGCTGCTTGATGTGATTGTGTGATACATTTAGTTGGCTGGCTAGCAAAGGAAAAGAAGCTAGCCTACATCGGTACAATGCATTTGGAAAGTTTTCAGCCCCCTTACTTTTTTCCACATTTTGTTACGTTACAGCCTTATACTAAAATGGAGGAAATAAAATAAAATAAAATCTATCTACACACAATACCCCATAATGACAAAGCGATAACATAAAGTTTTTATTAATAAAACAAATATTTTAAAAATACCTTATTTACATACGTTTTCAGACCCTTTGCTATGAGGCTGGAAATTGAGCTCAGGTCCATCCTGTTTCTGAGAGCGATAAATTCCCCACCCAGCCAAAGTCAGCCACACCAAGCCTCTTCCAAGAGCCGGCTGCACACGATAATTCCCGGCTTCTCAAGCCTTATTGCTCAATTAATGGACAAAGGAATATCTGATTTTCAATAGGTTCTGAGAGCGATAAATGACCCACCCAGCAAAAGTCAGCCACACCCTTAGGATTCCACGTTTTAGGTTTCCGTAGTGTAGTGGTTATCACGTTCGCCTAACACGCGAAAGGTCCCCGGTTCGAGACCGGGCGGAAACACATTTTAACAAATTGGACAGTAAGCCTATTCACTTCGGGCTCGGTCCCAATTTCGGAATTCATCCTTTTCCTTCGCACTTCTCAGTATTTGGTATTCAGACCTACCTTTTTTGTTGTGTAACGCACTCTGCATATGTGGCAAGCTTGGGCGCTCTGAATATATTCCTGCTACGTGTGGTCTGAGGTCCATAATGATTCAAATAGTTTATCATGCCAGGGTAAGCCGACAAGAAACACAGCTCTTATTTTAAGTGTTTTTAAAATCCCCTGTGGGGAACATGAAGGGTGGAAAATCGATTGGAACCATTTTCCTGTTTGACCGCTAGATTTTAATGGGTATTATGGCTCTTTCTGTGGTACTCAATTTGGGATATTATGTGAGGTAGACTTGTGGGCATTCCTAATATTTTCCACGACTTCCTCTTTTTGAATTGTCGTTTCCGTAGTGCAGTGGTTATCACGTTCGCCTCACATGCAAAAGTCAGTCACACCCATAGTATTCCACTGAATCGGTTTCTGTAGTGTAGTGGTTATCACGTTCGCCTCACACGCGAAAGGTCCCCGGCTCGAAACCGGGCGGAAACATTTAGTAATATTCAAAATTTCCCAATGCCCAGATTCTAGCATTTGGTTTGAAACAGTTGACTTTTGTCTAAACCTTGCTGTCTCCCTCTCCGACCTGGGGATCAATGTTGCCGTTTTTTGGGGACCTCCACCGTGCGATCTGTATGAATGTGACCAGACTGACAGCTTCTCAGAGCCAGGCAAATTCATTTATCAGGGTCATTGTAATGGATATATCCAAAGAAATGGCAATATAATCCAAGGTAAAACAAACAAAAATGTAGATAGTTTTCTGTCATTTCAGCTGCTTGATGTGATTGTGTGATACATTTAGTTGGCTGGCTAGCAAAGGAAAAGAAGCTAGCCTGCATCGGTACAGTGCATTTGGAAAGTTTTCAGCCCCCTTACTTTTTTCCACATTTTGTTACGTTACAGCCTTATACTAAAATGGAGGAAATAAAATAAAATAAAATCTATCTACACACAATACCCCATAATGACAAAGCGATAACATAAAGTTTTTATTAATAAAACAAATATTTTAAAAATACCTTATTTACATACGTTTTCAGACCCTTTGCTATGAGGCTTTGGAAATTGAGCTCAGGTCCATCCTGTTTCTGAGAGCGATAAATTCCCCACCCAGCCAAAGTCAGCCACACCAAGCCTCTTCCAAGAGCCGGCTGCACACGATAATTCCCGGCTTCTCAAGCCTTATTGCTCAATTAATGGACAAAGGAATATCTGATTTTCAATAGGTTCTGAGAGCGATAAATGACCCACCCAGCAAAAGTCAGCCACACCCTTAGGATTCCACGTTTTAGGTTTCCGTAGTGTAGTGGTTATCACGTTCGCCTAACACGCGAAAGGTCCCCGGTTCGAGACCGGGCGGAAACACATTTTAACAAATTGACAGTAAGCCTATTCACTTCGGGCTCGGTCCCAATTTCGGAATTCATCCTTTTCCTTCGCACTTCTCAGTATTTGGTATTCAGACTTACCTTTTTTGTTGTGTAACGCACTCTGCATATGTGGCAAGCTTGGGCGCTCTGAATATATTCCTGCTACGTGTGGTCTGAGGTCCATAATGATTCAAATAGTTTATCATGCCAGGGTAAGCCGACAAGAAACACAGCTCTTATTTTAAGTGTTTTTAAAATCCCCTGTGGGGAACATGAAGGGTGGAAAATCGATTGGAACCATTTTCCTGTTTGACCGCTAGATTTTAATGGGTATTATGGCTCTTTCTGTGGTACTCAATTTGGGATATTATGTGAGGTAGACTTGTGGGCATTCCTAATATTTTCCACGACTTCCTCTTTTTGAATTGTCGTTTCCGTAGTGCAGTGGTTATCACGTTCGCCTCACATGCAAAAGTCAGTCACACCCATAGTATTCCACTGAATCGGTTTCTGTAGTGTAGTGGTTATCACGTTCGCCTCACACGCGAAAGGTCCCCGGCTCGAAACCGGGCGGAAACATTTAGTAATATTCAAAATTTCCCAATGCCCAGATTCTAGCATTTGGTTTGAAACAGTTGACTTTTGTCTAAACCTTGCTGTCTCCCTCTCCGATCTGGGGATCAATGTGACCAGACTGACAGCTTGGGACCTCCACCGTGCGATCTGTATGAATGTGACCAGACTGACAGCTTCTCAGAGCCAGGCAAATTCATTTATCAGGGTCATTGTAATGGATATATCCAAAGAAATGGCAATATAATCCAAGGTAAAACAAACAAAAATGTAGATAGTTTTCTGTCATTTCAGCTGCTTGATGTGATTGTGTGATACATTTAGTTGGCTGGCTAGCAAAGGAAAAGAAGCTAGCCTACATCGGTACAATGCATTTGGAAAGTTTTCAGCCCCCTTACTTTTTTCCACATTTTGTTACGTTACAGCCTTATACTAAAATGGAGGAAATAAAATAAAATAAAATCTATCTACACACAATACCCCATAATGACAAAGCGATAACATAAAGTTTTTATTAATAAAACAAATATTTTAAAAATACCTTATTTACATACGTTTTCAGACCCTTTGCTATGAGGCTGGAAATTGAGCTCAGGTCCATCCTGTTTCTGAGAGCGATAAATTCCCCACCCAGCCAAAGTCAGCCACACCAAGCCTCTTCCAAGAGCCGGCTGCACACGATAATTCCCGGCTTCTCAAGCCTTATTGCTCAATTAATGGACAAAGGAATATCTGATTTTCAATAGGTTCTGAGAGCGATAAATGACCCACCCAGCAAAAGTCAGCCACACCCTTAGGATTCCACGTTTTAGGTTTCCGTAGTGTAGTGGTTATCACGTTCGCCTAACACGCGAAAGGTCCCCGGTTCGAGACCGGGCGGAAACACATTTTAACAAATTGGACAGTAAGCCTATTCACTTCGGGCTCGGTCCCAATTTCGGAATTCATCCTTTTCCTTCGCACTTCTCAGTATTTGGTATTCAGACTTACCTTTTTTGTTGTGTAACGCACTCTGCATATGTGGCAAGCTTGGGCGCTCTGAATATATTCCTGCTACGTGTGGTCTGAGGTCCATAATGATTCAAATAGTTTATCATGCCAGGGTAAGCCGACAAGAAACACAGCTCTTATTTTAAGTGTTTTTAAAATCCCCTGTGGGGAACATGAAGGGTGGAAAATCGATTGGAACCATTTTCCTGTTTGACCGCTAGATTTTAATGGGTATTATGGCTCTTTCTGTGGTACTCAATTTGGGATATTATGTGAGGTAGACTTGTGGGCATTCCTAATATTTTCCACGACTTCCTCTTTTTGAATTGTCGTTTCCGTAGTGCAGTGGTTATCACGTTCGCCTCACATGCAAAAGTCAGTCACACCCATAGTATTCCACTGAATCGGTTTCTGTAGTGTAGTGGTTATCACGTTCGCCTCACACGCGAAAGGTCCCCGGCTCGAAACCGGGCGGAAACATTTAGTAATATTCAAAATTTCCCAATGCCCGGATTCTAGCATTTGGTTTGAAACAGTTGACTTTTGTCTAAACCTTGCTGTCTCCCTCTCCGACCTGGGGATCAATGTTGCCGTTTTTTGGGGACCTCCACCGTGCAATCTGTATGAATGTGACCAGACTGACAGCTTCTCAGAGCCAGGCAAATTTATTTATCAGGGTCTTTGTGATGGATATATCCAAAGAAATGGCAATATAATCCAAGGTAAAACAAACAAAAATGTAGATGGTTTTCTGTCATTTCAGCTGCTTGATGTGATTGTGTGATACATTTAGTTGGCTGGCTAGCAAAGGAAAAGAAGCTAGCCTACATCGGTACAATGCATTTGGAAAGTTTTCAGCCCCCTTACTTTTTTCCACATTTTGTTACGTTACAGCCTTATACTAAAATGGAGGAAATAAAATAAAATAAAATCTATCTACACACAATACCCCATAATGACAAAGCGATAACATAAAGTTTTTATTAATAAAACAAATATTTTAAAAATACCTTATTTACATACGTTTTCAGACCCTTTGCTATGAGGCTGGAAATTGAGCTCAGGTCCATCCTGTTTCTGAGAGCGATAAATTCCCCACCCAGCCAAAGTCAGCCACACCAAGCCTCTTCCAAGAGCCGGCTGCACACGATAATTCCCGGCTTCTCAAGCCTTATTGCTCAATTAATGGACAAAGGAATATCTGATTTTCAATAGGTTCTGAGAGCGATAAATGACCCACCCAGCAAAAGTCAGCCACACCCTTAGGATTCCACGTTTTAGGTTTCCGTAGTGTAGTGGTTATCACGTTCGCCTAACACGCGAAAGGTCCCCGGTTCGAGACCGGGCGGAAACACATTTTAACAAATTGGACAGTAAGCCTATTCACTTCGGCTCGGTCCCAATTTCGGAATTCATCCTTTTCCTTCGCACTTCTCAGTATTTGGTATTCAGACCTACCTTTTTTGTTGTGTAACGCACTCTGCATATGTGGCAAGCTTGGGCGCTCTGAATATATTCCTGCTACGTGTGGTCTGAGGTCCATAATGATTCAAATAGTTTATCATGCCAGGGTAAGCCGACAAGAAACACAGCTCTTATTTTAAGTGTTTTTAAAATCCCCTGTGGGGAACATGAAGGGTGGAAAATCGATTGGAACCATTTTCCTGTTTGACCGCTAGATTTTAATGGGTATTATGGCTCTTTCTGTGGTACTCAATTTGGGATATTATGTGAGGTAGACTTGTGGGCATTCCTAATATTTTCCACGACTTCCTCTTTTTGAATTGTCGTTTCCGTAGTGCAGTGGTTATCACGTTCGCCTCACATGCAAAAGTCAGTCACACCCATAGTATTCCACTGAATCGGTTTCTGTAGTGTAGTGGTTATCACGTTCGCCTCACACGCGAAAGGTCCCCGGCTCGAAACCGGGCGGAAACATTTAGTAATATTCAAAATTTCCCAATGCCCGGATTCTAGCATTTGGTTTGAAACAGTTGACTTTTGTCTAAACCTTGCTGTCTCCCTCTCCGACCTGGGGATCAATGTTGCCGTTTTTTGGGACCTCCACCGTGCAATCTGTATGAATGTGACCAGACTGACAGCTTCTCAGAGCCAGGCAAATTCATTTATCAGGGTCATTGTAATGGATATATCCAAAGAAATGGCAATATAATCCAAGGTAAAACAAACAAAAATGTAGATAGTTTTCTGTCATTTCAGCTGCTTGATGTGATTGTGTGATACATTTAGTTGGCTGGCTAGCAAAGGAAAAGAAGCTAGCCTACATCGGTACAATGCATTTGGAAAGTTTTCAGCCCCCTTACTTTTTTCCACATTTTGTTACGTTACAGCCTTATACTAAAATGGAGGAAATAAAATAAAATAAAATCTATCTACACACAATACCCCATAATGACAAAGCGATAACATAAAGTTTTTATTAATAAAACAAATATTTTAAAAATACCTTATTTACATACGTTTTCAGACCCTTTGCTATGAGGCTGGAAATTGAGCTCAGGTCCATCCTGTTTCTGAGAGCGATAAATTCCCCACCCAGCCAAAGTCAGCCACACCAAGCCTCTTCCAAGAGCCGGCTGCACACGATAATTCCCGGCTTCTCAAGCCTTATTGCTCAATTAATGGACAAAGGAATATCTGATTTTCAATAGGTTCTGAGAGCGATAAATGACCCACCCAGCAAAAGTCAGCCACACCCTTAGGATTCCACGTTTTAGGTTTCCGTAGTGTAGTGGTTATCACGTTCGCCTAACACGCGAAAGGTCCCCGGTTCGAGACCGGGCGGAAACACATTTTAACAAATTGGACAGTAAGCCTATTCACTTCGGGCTCGGTCCCAATTTCGGAATTCATCCTTTTCCTTCGCACTTTCTCAGTATTTGGTATTCAGACCTACCTTTTTTGTTGTGTAACGCACTCTGCATATGTGGCAAGCTTGGGCGCTCTGAATATATTCCTGCTACGTGTGGTCTGAGGTCCATAATGATTCAAATAGTTTATCATGCCAGGGTAAGCCGACAAGAAACACAGCTCTTATTTTAAGTGTTTTTAAAATCCCCTGTGGGGAACATGAAGGGTGGAAAATCGATTGGAACCATTTTCCTGTTTGACCGCTAGATTTTAATGGGTATTATGGCTCTTTCTGTGGTACTCAATTTGGGATATTATGTGAGGTAGACTTGTGGGCATTCCTAATATTTTCCACGACTTCCTCTTTTTGAATTGTCGTTTCCGTAGTGCAGTGGTTATCACGTTCGCCTCACATGCAAAAGTCAGTCACACCCATAGTATTCCACTGAATCGGTTTCTGTAGTGTAGTGGTTATCACGTTCGCCTCACACGCGAAAGGTCCCCGGCTCGAAACCGGGCGGAAACATTTAGTAATATTCAAAATTTCCCAATGCCCGGATTCTAGCATTTGGTTTGAAACAGTTGACTTTTGTCTAAACCTTGCTGTCTCCCTCTCCGACCTGGGGATCAATGTTGCCGTTTTTTTGGGGACCTCCACCGTGCAATCTGTATGAATGTGACCAGACTGACAGCTTCTCAGAGCCAGGCAAATTCATTTATCAGGGTCATTGTAATGGATATATCCAAAGAAATGGCAATATAATCCAAGGTAAAACAAACAAAAATGTAGATAGTTTTCTGTCATTTCAGCTGCTTGATGTGATTGTGTGATACATTTAGTTGGCTGGCTAGCAAAGGAAAAGAAGCTAGCCTGCATCGGTACAGTGCATTTGGAAAGTTTTCAGCCCCCTTACTTTTTTCCACATTTTGTTACGTTACAGCCTTATACTAAAATGGAGGAAATAAAATAAAATAAAATCTATCTACACACAATACCCCATAATGACAAAGCGATAACATAAAGTTTTTATTAATAAAACAAATATTTTAAAAATACCTTATTTACATACGTTTTCAGACCCTTTGCTATGAGGCTGGAAATTGAGCTCAGGTCCATCCTGTTTCTGAGAGCGATAAATTCCCCACCCAGCCAAAGTCAGCCACACCAAGCCTCTTCCAAGAGCCGGCTGCACACGATAATTCCCGGCTTCTCAAGCCTTATTGCTCAATTAATGGACAAAGGAATATCTGATTTTCAATAGGTTCTGAGAGCGATAAATGACCCACCCAGCAAAAGTCAGCCACACCCTTAGGATTCCACGTTTTAGGTTTCCGTAGTGTAGTGGTTATCACGTTCGCCTAACACGCGAAAGGTCCCCGGTTCGAGACCGGGCGGAAACACATTTTAACAAATTGGACAGTAAGCCTATTCACTTCGGGCTCGGTCCCAATTTCGGAATTCATCCTTTTCCTTCGCACTTCTCAGTATTTGGTATTCAGACCTACCTTTTTTGTTGTGTAACGCACTCTGCATATGTGGCAAGCTTGGGCGCTCTGAATATATTCCTGCTACGTGTGGTCTGAGGTCCATAATGATTCAAATAGTTTATCATGCCAGGGTAAGCCGACAAGAAACACAGCTCTTATTTTAAGTGTTTTTAAAATCCCCTGTGGGGAACATGAAGGGTGGAAAATCGATTGGAACCATTTTCCTGTTTGACCGCTAGATTTTAATGGGTATTATGGCTCTTTCTGTGGTACTCAATTTGGGATATTATGTGAGGTAGACTTGTGGGCATTCCTAATATTTTCCACGACTTCCTCTTTTTGAATTGTCGTTTCCGTAGTGCAGTGGTTATCACGTTCGCCTCACATGCAAAAGTCAGTCACACCCATAGTATTCCACTGAATCGGTTTCTGTAGTGTAGTGGTTATCACGTTCGCCTCACACGCGAAAGGTCCCCGGCTCGAAACCGGGCGGAAACATTTAGTAATATTCAAAATTTCCCAATGCCCAGATTCTAGCATTTGGTTTGAAACAGTTGACTTTTGTCTAAACCTTGCTGTCTCCCTCTCCGACCTGGGGATCAATGTTGCCGTTTTTTTGGGGACCTCCACCGTGCAATCTGTATGAATGTGACCAGACTGACAGCTTCTCAGAGCCAGGCAAATTCATTTATCAGGGTCATTGTAATGGATATATCCAAAGAAATGGCAATATAATCCAAGGTAAAACAAACAAAAATGTAGATAGTTTTCTGTCATTTCAGCTGCTTGATGTGATTGTGTGATACATTTAGTTGGCTGGCTAGCAAAGGAAAAGAAGCTAGCCTGCATCGGTACAGTGCATTTGGAAAGTTTTCAGCCCCCTTACTTTTTTCCACATTTTGTTACGTTACAGCCTTATACTAAAATGGAGGAAATAAAATAAAATAAAATCTATCTACACACAATACCCCATAATGACAAAGCGATAACATAAAGTTTTTATTAATAAAACAAATATTTTAAAAATACCTTATTTACATACGTTTTCAGACCCTTTGCTATGAGGCTGGAAATTGAGCTCAGGTCCATCCTGTTTCTGAGAGCGATAAATTCCCCACCCAGCCAAAGTCAGCCACACCAAGCCTCTTCCAAGAGCCGGCTGCACACGATAATTCCCGGCTTCTCAAGCCTTATTGCTCAATTAATGGACAAAGGAATATCTGATTTTCAATAGGTTCTGAGAGCGATAAATGACCCACCCAGCAAAAGTCAGCCACACCCTTAGGATTCCACGTTTTAGGTTTCCGTAGTGTAGTGGTTATCACGTTCGCCTAACACGCGAAAGGTCCCCGGTTCGAAACCGGGCAGAAACATTTAGTAATATTCAAAATTTCCCAATCCCCGGATTCTAGCATTTGGTTTGAAACAATTGACTTTTGTCTAAACCAGTGGTTTGCTGTCTCACACCCATAGTATTCTCCGTACCTGGGGATTCAATGTTGCCGTAATATTTTTTTGATTTGCATTTGGACCTCCACCTTGTGCGACCTGGGGATCTGTATGAATGTGACCAGACTGACGCTTCTCAGAGCCAGGCAAATTCATTTATCAGGGTCATTGTAATGGATATATCCAAAGAAATGGCAATATAATCCAAGGTAAAACAAACAAAAATGTAGATAGTTTTCTGTCATTTCAGCTGCTTGATGTGATTGTGTGATACATTTAGTTGGCTGGCTAGCAAAGGAAAAGAAGCTAGCCTGCATCGGTACAGTGCATTTGGAAAGTTTTCAGCCCCCTTACTTTTTTCCACATTTTGTTACGTTACAGCCTTATACTAAAATGGAGGAAATAAAATAAAATAAAATCTATCTACACACAATACCCCATAATGACAAAGCGATAACATAAAGTTTTTATTAATAAAACAAATATTTTAAAAATACCTTATTTACATACGTTTTCAGACCCTTTGCTATGAGGCTGGAAATTGAGCCCAGGTCCATCCTGTTTCTGAGAGCGATAAATTCCCCACCCAGCCAAAGTCAGCCACACCAAGCCTCTTCCAAGAGCCGGCTGACACGATAATTCCCGGCTTCTCAAGCCTTATTGCTCAATTAATGGACAAAGGAATATCTGATTTTCAATAGGTTCTGAGAGCGATAAATGACCCACCCAGCAAAAGTCAGCCACACCCTTAGGATTCCACGTTTTAGGTTTCCGTAGTGTAGTGGTTATCACGTTCGCCTAACACGCGAAAGGTCCCCGGTTCGAGACCGGGCGGAAACACATTTTAACAAATTGGACAGTAAGCCTATTCACTTCGGGCTCGGTCCCAATTTCGGAATTCATCCTTTTCCTTCGCACTTCTCAGTATTTGGTATTCAGACCTACCTTTTTTGTTGTGTAACGCACTCTGCATATGTGGCAAGCTTGGGCGCTCTGAATATATTCCTGCTACGTGTGGTCTGAGGTCCATAATGATTCAAATAGTTTATCATGCCAGGGTAAGCCGACAAGAAACACAGCTCTTATTTTAAGTGTTTTTAAAATCCCCTGTGGGGAACATGAAGGGTGGAAAATCGATTGGAACCATTTTCCTGTTTGACCGCTAGATTTTAATGGGTATTATGGCTCTTTCTGTGGTACTCAATTTGGGATATTATGTGAGGTAGACTTGTGGGCATTCCTAATATTTTCCACGACTTCCTCTTTTTGAATTGTCGTTTCCGTAGTGCAGTGGTTATCACGTTCGCCTCACATGCAAAAGTCAGTCACACCCATAGTATTCCACTGAATCGGTTTCTGTAGTGTAGTGGTTATCACGTTCGCCTCACACGCGAAAGGTCCCCGGTTCGAAACCGGGCGGAAACATTTAGTAATATTCAAAATTTCCCAATGCCCGGATTCTAGCATTTGGTTTGAAACAGTTGACTTTTGTCTAAACCTTGCTGTCTCCCTCTCCGACCTGGGGATCAATGTTGCCGTTTTTTTGGGGACCTCCACCGTGCAATCTGTATGAATGTGACCAGACTGACAGCTTCTCAGAGCCAGGCAAATTCATTTATCAGGGTCATTGTAATGGATATATCCAAAGAAATGGCAATATAATCCAAGGTAAAACAAACAAAAATGTAGATAGTTTTCTGTCATTTCAGCTGCTTGATGTGATTGTGTGATACATTTAGTTGGCTGGCTAGCAAAGGAAAAGAAGCTAGCCTGCATCGGTACAGTGCATTTGGAAAGTTTTCAGCCCCCTTACTTTTTTCCACATTTTGTTACGTTACAGCCTTATACTAAAATGGAGGAAATAAAATAAAATAAAATCTATCTACACACAATACCCCATAATGACAAAGCGATAACATAAAGTTTTTATTAATAAAACAAATATTTTAAAAATACCTTATTTACATACGTTTTCAGACCCTTTGCTATGAGGCTGGAAATTGAGCCCAGGTCCATCCTGTTTCTGAGAGCGATAAATTCCCCACCCAGCCAAAGTCAGCCACACCAAGCCTCTTCCAAGAGCCGGCTGCACACGATAATTCCCGGCTTCTCAAGCCTTATTGCTCAATTAATGGACAAAGGAATATCTGATTTTCAATAGGTTCTGAGCGATAAATGACCCACCCAGCAAAAGTCAGCCACACCCTTAGGATTCCACGTTTTAGGTTTCCGTAGTGTAGTGGTTATCACGTTCGCCTAACACGCGAAAGGTCCCCGGTTCGAGACCGGGCGGAAACACATTTTAACAAATTGGACAGTAAGCCTATTCACTTCGGGCTCGGTCCCAATTTCGGAATTCATCCTTTTCCTTCGCACTTCTCAGTATTTGGTATTCAGACCTACCTTTTTTGTTGTGTAACGCACTCTGCATATGTGGCAAGCTTGGGCGCTCTGAATATATTCCTGCTACGTGTGGTCTGAGGTCCATAATGATTCAAATAGTTTATCATGCCAGGGTAAGCCGACAAGAAACACAGCTCTTATTTTAAGTGTTTTTAAAATCCCCTGTGGGGAACATGAAGGGTGGAAAATCGATTGGAACCATTTTCCTGTTTGACCGCTAGATTTTAATGGGTATTATGGCTCTTTCTGTGGTACTCAATTTGGGATATTATGTGAGGTAGACTTGTGGGCATTCCTAATATTTTCCACGACTTCCTCTTTTTGAATTGTCGTTTCCGTAGTGCAGTGGTTATCACGTTCGCCTCACATGCAAAAGTCAGTCACACCCATAGTATTCCACTGAATCGGTTTCTGTAGTGTAGTGGTTATCACGTTCGCCTCACACGCGAAAGGTCCCCGGCTCGAAACCGGGCGGAAACATTTAGTAATATTCAAAATTTCCCAATGCCCGGATTCTAGCATTTGGTTTGAAACAGTTGACTTTTGTCTAAACCTTGCTGTCTCCCTCTCCGACCTGGGGATCAATGTTGCCGTTTTTTGGGGACCTCCACCGTGCGATCTGTATGAATGTGACCAGACTGACAGCTTCTCAGAGCCAGGCAAATTCATTTATCAGGGTCATTGTAATGGATATATCCAAAGAAATGGCAATATAATCCAAGGTAAAACAAACAAAAATGTAGATAGTTTTCTGTCATTTCAGCTGCTTGATGTGATTGTGTGATACATTTAGTTGGCTGGCTAGCAAAGGAAAAGAAGCTAGCCTGCATCGGTACAGTGCATTTGGAAAGTTTTCAGCCCCCTTACTTTTTTCCACATTTTGTTACGTTACAGCCTTATACTAAAATGGAGGAAATAAAATAAAATAAAATCTATCTACACACAATACCCCATAATGACAAAGCGATAACATAAAGTTTTTATTAATAAAACAAATATTTTAAAAATACCTTATTTACATACGTTTTCAGACCCTTTGCTATGAGGCTGGAAATTGAGCTCAGGTCCATCCTGTTTCTGAGAGCGATAAATTCCCCACCCAGCCAAAGTCAGCCACACCAAGCCTCTTCCAAGAGCCGGCTGCACACGATAATTCCCGGCTTCTCAAGCCTTATTGCTCAATTAATGGACAAAGGAATATCTGATTTTCAATAGGTTCTGAGAGCGATAAATGACCCACCCAGCAAAAGTCAGCCACACCCTTAGGATTCCACGTTTTAGGTTTCCGTAGTGTAGTGGTTATCACGTTCGCCTAACACGCGAAAGGTCCCCGGTTCGAGACCGGGCGGAAACACATTTTAACAAATTGGACAGTAAGCCTATTCACTTCGGGCTCGGTCCCAATTTCGGAATTCATCCTTTTCCTTCGCACTTCTCAGTATTTGGTATTCAGACCTACCTTTTTTGTTGTGTAACGCACTCTGCATATGTGGCAAGCTTGGGCGCTCTGAATATATTCCTGCTACGTGTGGTCTGAGGTCCATAATGATTCAAATAGTTTATCATGCCAGGGTAAGCCGACAAGAAACACAGCTCTTATTTTAAGTGTTTTTAAAATCCCCTGTGGGGAACATGAAGGGTGGAAAATCGATTGGAACCATTTTCCTGTTTGACCGCTAGATTTTAATGGGTATTATGGCTCTTTCTGTGGTACTCAATTTGGGATATTATGTGAGGTAGACTTGTGGGCATTCCTAATATTTTCCACGACTTCCTCTTTTTGAATTGTCGTTTCCGTAGTGCAGTGGTTATCACGTTCGCCTCACATGCAAAAGTCAGTCACACCCATAGTATTCCACTGAATCGGTTTCTGTAGTGTAGTGGTTATCACGTTCGCCTCACACGCGAAAGGTCCCCGGCTCGAAACCGGGCGGAAACATTTAGTAATATTCAAAATTTCCCAATGCCCAGATTCTAGCATTTGGTTTGAAACAGTTAACTTTTGTCTAAACCTTGCTGTCTCCCTCTCCGACCTGCGGATCAATGTTGCCGTTTTTTTGTGGACCTCCACCGTGCAATCTGTATGAATGTGACCAGACTGACAGCTTCTCAGAGCCAGGCAAATTCATTTATCAGGGTCATTGTAATGGATATATCCAAAGAAATGGCAATATAATCCAAGGTAAAACAAACAAAAATGTAGATGGTTTTCTGTCATTTCAGCTGCTTGATGTGATTGTGTGATACATTTAGTTGGCTGGCTAGCAAAGGAAAAGAAGCTAGCCTGCATCGGTACAGTGCATTTGGAAAGTTTTCAGCCCCCTTACTTTTTTCCACATTTTGTTACGTTACAGCCTTATACTAAAATGGAGGAAATAAAATAAAATAAAATCTATCTACACACAATACCCCATAATGACAAAGCGATAACATAAAGTTTTTATTAATAAAACAAATATTTTAAAAATACCTTATTTACATACGTTTTCAGACCCTTTGCTATGAGGCTGGAAATTGAGCTCAGGTCCATCCTGTTTCTGAGAGCGATAAATGGCCCTTTCCACCCATGCCAAAGTCAGTTCCACACCAAGCCTCTTCCAAGAGCCGGCTTCACACGATAATTCCCGGCTTCTCAAGCCTTATTGCTCAATTAATGGACAAAGGAATATCTGATTTTCAATAGGTTCTGAGAGTGCGATAAATGACCCACCCAGCAAAAGTCAGCCACACCCTTAGATTCCACTGTTATCACGTTTAACACGCGAAAGGTCCCCGGTTCGAGACCGGGCGGAAACACATTTTAACAAAACTTCTCAGTATTTGGTATTCAGTTTTAGGTTTCCTGTGGGGAACATGAAGGGTGGTAGTGTAGTGGTTATCACGTTTCCGTAGTGCAGTGGTTATCACGTTCGCCTCACATGCAAAAGTCAGTCACACCCATAGTATTCCACTGAATCGGTTTCTGTAGTGTAGTGGTTATCCCCGAAAGGTTCGAAACCGGGCAGAAAGATTTAGTAATATTCAAAATTTCCCAATGCCCGGATTCTAGCATTTGGTTTGAAACAGTTGACTTTTGTCTAAACCTTGCTGTCTCCCTCTCCGACCTGGGGATCAATGTTGCCGTTTTTTTGGGGACCTCCACCGTGCGATCTGTATGAATGTGACCAGACTGACAGCTTCTCAGAGCCAGGCAAATTCATTTATCAGGGTCATTGTAATGGATATATCCAAAGAAATGGCAATATAATCCAAGGTAAAACAAACAAAAATGTAGATAGTTTTCTGTCATTTCAGCTGCTTGATGTGATTGTGTGATACATTTAGTTGGCCGGCTCGCAAAGGAAAAGAAGCTAGCCTGCATCGGTACAGTGCATTTGGAAAGTTTTCAGCCCCCTTACTTTTTTCCACATTTTGTTACGTTACAGCCTTATACTAAAATGGAGGAAATAAAATAAAATAAAATCTATCTACACACAATACCCCATAATGACAAAGCGATAACATAAAGTTTTTATTAATAAAACAAATATTTTAAAAATACCTTATTTACATACGTTTTCAGACCCTTTGCTATGAGGCTGGAAATTGAGCCCAGGTCCATCCTGTTTCTGAGAGCGATAAATTCCCCACCCAGCCAAAGTCAGCCACACCAAGCCTCTTCCAAGAGCCGGCTGCACACGATAATTCCCGGCTTCTCAAGCCTTATTGCTCAATTAATGGACAAAGGAATATCTGATTTTCAATAGGTTCTGAGAGCGATAAATGACCCACCCAGCAAAAGTCAGCCACACCCTTAGGATTCCACGTTTTAGGTTTCCGTAGTGTAGTGGTTATCACGTTCGCCTAACACGCGAAAGGTCCCCGGTTCGAGACCGGGCGGAAACACATTTTAACAAATTGGACAGTAAGCCTATTCACTTCGGCTCGGTCCCAATTTCGGAATTCATCCTTTTCCTTCGCACTTCTCAGTATTTGGTATTCAGACCTACCTTTTTTGTTGTGTAACGCACTCTGCATATGTGGCAAGCTTGGGCGCTCTGAATATATTCCTGCTACGTGTGGTCTGAGGTCCATAATGATTCAAATAGTTTATCATGCCAGGGTAAGCCGACAAGAAACACAGCTCTTATTTTAAGTGTTTTTAAAATCCCCTGTGGGGAACATGAAGGGTGGAAAATCGATTGGAACCATTTTCCTGTTTGACCGCTAGATTTTAATGGGTATTATGGCTCTTTCTGTGGTACTCAATTTGGGATATTATGTGAGGTAGACTTGTGGGCATTCCTAATATTTTCCACGACTTCCTCTTTTTGAATTGTCGTTTCCGTAGTGCAGTGGTTATCACGTTCGCCTCACATGCAAAAGTCAGTCACACCCATAGTATTCCACTGAATCGGTTTCTGTAGTGTAGTGGTTATCACGTTCGCCTCACACGCGAAAGGTCCCCGGCTCGAAACCGGGCGGAAACATTTAGTAATATTCAAAATTTCCCAATGCCCGGATTCTAGCATTTGGTTTGAAACAGTTGACTTTTGTCTAAACCTTGCTGTCTCCCTCTCCGACCTGGGGATCAATGTTGCCGTTTTTTGGGGACCTCCACCGTGCGATCTGTATGAATGTGACCAGACTGACAGCTTCTCAGAGCCAGGCAAATTCATTTATCAGGGTCATTGTAATGGATATATCCAAAGAAATGGCAATATAATCCAAGGTAAAACAAACAAAAATGTAGATAGTTTTCTGTCATTTCAGCTGCTTGATGTGATTGTGTGATACATTTAGTTGGCTGGCTAGCAAAGGAAAAGAAGCTAGCCTGCATCGGTACAGTGCATTTGGAAAGTTTTCAGCCCCCTTACTTTTTTCCACATTTTGTTACGTTACAGCCTTATACTAAAATGGAGGAAATAAAATAAAATAAAATCTATCTACACACAATACCCCATAATGACAAAGCGATAACATAAAGTTTTTATTAATAAGACAAATATTTAAAAAATACCTTATTTACATACGTTTTCAGACCCTTTGCTATGAGGCTGGAAATTGAGCCCAGGTCCATCCTGTTTCTGAGAGCGATAAATTCCCCACCCAGCCAAAGTCAGCCACACCAAGCCTCTTCCAAGAGCCGGCTGCACACGATAATTCCCGGCTTCTCAAGCCTTATTGCTCAATTAATGGACAAAGGAATATCTGATTTTCAATAGGTTCTGAGAGCGATAAATGACCCACCCAGCAAAAGTCAGCCACACCCTTAGGATTCCACGTTTTAGGTTTCCGTAGTGTAGTGGTTATCACGTTCGCCTAACACGCGAAAGGTCCCCGGTTCGAGACCGGGCGGAAACACATTTTAACAAATTGGACAGTAAGCCTATTCACTTCGGGCTCGGTCCCAATTTCGGAATTCATCCTTTTCCTTCGCACTTCTCAGTATTTGGTATTCAGACCTACCTTTTTTGTTGTGTAACGCACTCTGCATATGTGGCAAGCTTGGGCGCTCTGAATATATTCCTGCTACGTGTGGTCTGAGGTCCATAATGATTCAAATAGTTTATCATGCCAGGGTAAGCCGACAAGAAACACAGCTCTTATTTTAAGTGTTTTTAAAATCCCCTGTGGGGAACATGAAGGGTGGAAAATCGATTGGAACCATTTTCCTGTTTGACCGCTAGATTTTAATGGGTATTATGGCTCTTTCTGTGGTACTCAATTTGGGATATTATGTGAGGTAGACTTGTGGGCATTCCTAATATTTTCCACGACTTCCTCTTTTTGAATTGTCGTTTCCGTAGTGCAGTGGTTATCACGTTCGCCTCACATGCAAAAGTCAGTCACACCCATAGTATTCCACTGAATCGGTTTCTGTAGTGTAGTGGTTATCACGTTCGCCTCACACGCGAAAGGTCCCCGGCTCGAAACCGGGCGGAAACATTTAGTAATATTCAAAATTTCCCAATGCCCAGATTCTAGCATTTGGTTTGAAACAGTTGACTTTTGTCTAAACCTTGCTGTCTCCCTCTCCGACCTGGGGATCAATGTTGCCGTTTTTTGGGGACCTCCACCGTGCAATCTGTATGAATGTGACCAGACTGACAGCTTCTCAGAGCCAGGCAAATTCATTTATCAGGGTCATTGTAATGGATATATCCAAAGAAATGGCAATATAATCCAAGGTAAAACAAACAAAAATGTAGATAGTTTTCTGTCATTTCAGCTGCTTGATGTGATTGTGTGATACATTTAGTTGGCTGGCTAGCAAAGGAAAAGAAGCTAGCCTGCATCGGTACAGTGCATTTGGAAAGTTTTCAGCCCCCTTACTTTTTTCCACATTTTGTTACGTTACAGCCTTATACTAAAATGGAGGAAATAAAATAAAATAAAATCTATCTACACACAATACCCCATAATGACAAAGCGATAACATAAGTTTTTATTAATAAAACAAATATTTTAAAAATACCTTATTTACATACGTTTTCAGACCCTTTGCTATGAGGCTGGAAATTGAGCTCAGGTCCATCCTGTTTCTGAGAGCGATAAATTCCCCACCCAGCCAAAGTCAGCCACACCAAGCCTCTTCCAAGAGCCGGCTGCACACGATAATTCCCGGCTTCTCAAGCCTTATTGCTCAATTAATGGACAAAGGAATATCTGATTTTCAATAGGTTCTGAGAGCGATAAATGACCCACCCAGCAAAAGTCAGCCACACCCTTAGGATTCCACTGTTTTAGGTTTCCGTAGTGTAGTGGTTATCACGTTCGCCTAACACGCGAAAGGTCCCCGGTTCGAAACCGGGCAGAAACATTTAGTAATATTCAAAATTTCCCAATCCCCGGATTTCTCTGAGGCATTTGGTTTGAAACAATTGATCCTTTTGTCTAAACCTTGCTGTCTCCTCTCCGACCTGGGGATCAATGTTGCCGTTTCTGTAGTGTAGTGGTTATCACGTTTTCAAAATTTCCCAATGCCCGGATTCTAGCATTTGGGCGACCTGGGGATCAATGTTGCCGTTTTTGGGGACCTCCACCGTGCGATCTGTATGAATGTGACCAGACTGACAGCTTCTCAGAGCCAGGCAAATTCATTTATCAGGGTCATTGTAATGGATATATCCAAAGAAATGGCAATATAATCCAAGGTAAAACAAACAAAAATGTAGATAGTTTTCTGTCATTTCAGCTGCTTGATGTGATTGTGTGATACATTTAGTTGGCTGGCTAGCAAAGGAAAAGAAGCTAGCCTGCATCGGTACAGTGCATTTGGAAAGTTTTCAGCCCCCTTACTTTTTTACACATTTTGTTACGTTACAGCCTTATACTAAAATGGAGGAAATAAAATAAAATAAAATCTATCTACACACAATACCCCATAATGACAAAGCGATAACATAAAGTTTTTATTAATAAAACAAATATTTTAAAAATACCTTATTTACATACGTTTTCAGACCCTTTGCTATGAGGCTGGAAATTGAGCTCCATCCTGTTTCTGAGAGCGATAAATTCCCCACCCAGCCACACCAAGCCTCTTCCAAGAGCCGGCTGCACACGATAATTCCCGGCTTCTCAAGCCTTATTGCTCAATTAATGGACAAAGGAATATCTGATTTTCAATAGGTTCTGAGAGCGATAAATGACCCACCCAGCAAAAGTCAGCCACACCCTTAGGATTCCACGTTTTAGGTTTCCGTAGTGTAGTGGTTATCACGTTCGCCTAACACGCGAAAGGTCCCCGGTTCGAGACCGGGCGGAAACACATTTTAACAAATTGCACAGTAAGCCTATTCACTTCGGGCTCGGTCCCAATTTCGGAATTCATCCTTTTCCTTCGCACTTCTCAGTATTTGGTATTCAGACCTACCTTTTTTGTTGTGTAACGCACTCTGCATATGTGGCAAGCTTGGGCGCTCTGAATATATTCCTGCTACGTGTGGTCTGAGGTCCATAATGATTCAAATAGTTTATCATGCCAGGGTAAGCCGACAAGAAACACAGCTCTTTTTAAGTGTTTTTAAAATCCCCTGTGGGGAACATGAAGGGTGGAAAATCGATTGGAACCATTTTCCTGTTTGACCGCTAGATTTTAATGGGTATTATGGCTCTTTCTGTGGTACTCAATTTGGGATATTATGTGAGGTAGACTTGTGGGCATTCCTAATATTTTCCACGACTTCCTCTTTTTGAATTGTCGTTTCCGTAGTGCAGTGGTTATCACGTTCGCCTCACATGCAAAAGTCAGTCACACCCATAGTATTCCACTGAATCGGTTTCTGTAGTGTAGTGGTTATCACGTTCGCCTCACACGCGAAAGGTCCCCGGCTCGAAACCGGGCGGAAACATTTAGTAATATTCAAAATTTCCCAATGCCCGGATTCTAGCATTTGGTTTGAAACAGTTGACTTTTGTCTAAACCTTGCTGTCTCCCTCTCCGACCTGGGGATCAATGTTGCCGTTTTTTGGGGACCTCCACCGTGCAATCTGTATGAATGTGACCAGACTGACAGCTTCTCAGAGCCAGGCAAATTCATTTATCAGGGTCATTGTAATGGATATATCCAAAGAAATGGCAATATAATCCAAGGTAAAACAAACAAAAATGTAGATAGTTTTCTGTCATTTCAGCTGCTTGATGTGATTGTGTGATACATTTAGTTGGCTGGCTAGCAAAGGAAAAGAAGCTAGCCTGCATCGGTACAGTGCATTTGGAAAGTTTTCAGCCCCCTTACTTTTTTCCACATTTTGTTACGTTACAGCCTTATACTAAAATGGAGGAAATAAAATAAAATAAAATCTATCTACACACAATACCCCATAATGACAAAGCGATAACATAAAGTTTTTATTAATAAGACAAATATTTAAAAAATACCTTATTTACATACGTTTTCAGACCCTTTGCTATGAGGCTGGAAATTGAGCCCAGGTCCATCCTGTTTCTGAGAGCGATAAATTCCCCACCCAGCCAAAGTCAGCCACACCAAGCCTCTTCCAAGAGCCGGCTGCACACGATAATTCCCGGCTTCTCAAGCCTTATTGCTCAATTAATGGACAAAGGAATATCTGATTTTCAATAGGTTCTGAGAGCGATAAATGACCCACCCAGCAAAAGTCAGCCACACCCTTAGGATTCCACGTTTTAGGTTTCCGTAGTGTAGTGGTTATCACGTTCGCCTAACACGCGAAAGGTCCCCGGTTCGAGACCGGGCGGAAACACATTTTAACAAATTGGACAGTAAGCCTATTCACTTCGGGCTCGGTCCCAATTTCGGAATTCATCCTTTTCCTTCGCACTTCTCAGTATTTGGTATTCAGACCTACCTTTTTTGTTGTGTAACGCACTCTGCATATGTGGCAAGCTTGGGCGCTCTGAATATATTCCTGCTACGTGTGGTCTGAGGTCCATAATGATTCAAATAGTTTATCATGCCAGGGTAAGCCGACAAGAAACACAGCTCTTATTTTAAGTGTTTTTAAAATCCCCTGTGGGGAACATGAAGGGTGGAAAATCGATTGGAACCATTTTCCTGTTTGACCGCTAGATTTTAATGGGTATTATGGCTCTTTCTGTGGTACTCAATTTGGGATATTATGTGAGGTAGACTTGTGGGCATTCCTAATATTTTCCACGACTTCCTCTTTTTGAATTGTCGTTTCCGTAGTGCAGTGGTTATCACGTTCGCCTCACATGCAAAAGTCAGTCACACCCATAGTATTCCACTGAATCGGTTTCTGTAGTGTAGTGGTTATCACGTTCGCCTCACACGCGAAAGGTCCCCGGCTCGAAACCGGGCGGAAACATTTAGTAATATTCAAAATTTCCCAATGCCCGGATTCTAGCATTTGGTTTGAAACAGTTGACTTTTGTCTAAACCTTGCTGTCTCCCTCTCCGACCTGGGGATCAATGTTGCCGTTTTTTTGTGGACCTCCACCGTGCAATCTGTATGAATGTGACCAGACTGACAGCTTCTCAGAGCCAGGCAAATTCATTTATCAGGGTCATTGTAATGGATATATCCAAAGAAATGGCAATATAATCCAAGGTAAAACAAACAAAAATGTAGATAGTTTTCTGTCATTTCAGCTGCTTGATGTGATTGTGTGATACATTTAGTTGGCTGGCTAGCAAAGGAAAAGAAGCTAGCCTGCATCGGTACATGCATTTGGAAAGTTTTCAGCCCCCTTACTTTTTTCCACATTTTGTTACGTTACAGCCTTATACTAAAATGGAGGAAATAAAATAAAATAAAATCTATCTACACACAATACCCCATAATGACAAAGCGATAACATAAAGTTTTTATTAATAAAACAAATATTTTAAAAATACCTTATTTACATACGTTTTCAGACCCTTTGCTATGAGGCTGGAAATTGAGCTCAGGTCCATCCTGTTTCTGAGAGCGATAAATTCCCCACCCAGCCAAAGTCAGCCACACCAAGCCTCTTCCAAGAGCCGGCTGCACACGATAATTCCCGGCTTCTCAAGCCTTATTGCTCAATTAATGGACAAAGGAATATCTGATTTTCAATAGGTTCTGAGAGCGATAAATGACCCACCCAGCAAAAGTCAGCCACACCCTTAGGATTCCACGTTTTAGGTTTCCGTAGTGTAGTGGTTATCACGTTCGCCTAACACGCGAAAGGTCCCCGGTTCGAGACCGGGCGGAAACACATTTTAACAAATTGGACAGTAAGCCTATTCACTTCGGGCTCGGTCCCAATTTCGGAATTCATCCTTTTCCTTCGCACTTCTCAGTATTTGGTATTCAGACCTACCTTTTTTGTTGTGTAACGCACTCTGCATATGTGGCAAGCTTGGGCGCTCTGAATATATTCCTGCTACGTGTGGTCTGAGGTCCATAATGATTCAAATAGTTTATCATGCCAGGGTAAGCCGACAAGAAACACAGCTCTTATTTTAAGTGTTTTTAAAATCCCCTGTGGGGAACATGAAGGGTGGAAAATCGATTGGAACCATTTTCCTGTTTGACCGCTAGATTTTAATGGGTATTATGGCTCTTTCTGTGGTACTCAATTTGGGATATTATGTGAGGTAGACTTGTGGGCATTCCTAATATTTTCCACGACTTCCTCTTTTTGAATTGTCGTTTCCGTAGTGCAGTGGTTATCACGTTCGCCTCACATGCAAAAGTCAGTCACACCCATAGTATTCCACTGAATCGGTTTCTGTAGTGTAGTGGTTATCACGTTCGCCTCACACGCGAAAGGTCCCCGGCTCGAAACCGGGCGGAAACATTTAGTAATATTCAAAATTTCCCAATGCCCGGATTCTAGCATTTGGTTTGAAACAGTTGACTTTTGTCTAAACCTTGCTGTCTCCCTCTCCGACCTGGGGATCAATGTTGCCGTTTTTTTGTGGACCTCCACCGTGCAATCTGTATGAATGTGACCAGACTGACAGCTTCTCAGAGCCAGGCAAATTCATTTATCAGGGTCATTGTAATGGATATATCCAAAGAAATGGCAATATAATCCAAGGTAAAACAAACAAAAATGTAGATAGTTTTCTGTCATTTCAGCTGCTTGATGTGATTGTGTGATACATTTAGTTGGCTGGCTAGCAAAGGAAAAGAAGCTAGCCTACATCGGTACAATGCATTTGGAAAGTTTTCAGCCCCCTTACTTTTTTCCACATTTTGTTACGTTACAGCCTTATACTAAAATGGAGGAAATAAAATAAAATAAAATCTATCTACACACAATACCCCATAATGACAAAGCGATAACATAAAGTTTTTATTAATAAAACAAATATTTTAAAAATACCTTATTTACATACGTTTTCAGACCCTTTGCTATGAGGCTGGAAATTGAGCTCAGGTCCATCCTGTTTCTGAGAGCGATAAATTCCCCACCCAGCCAAAGTCAGCCACACCAAGCCTCTTCCAAGAGCCGGCTGCACACGATAATTCCCGGCTTCTCAAGCCTTATTGCTCAATTAATGGACAAAGGAATATCTGATTTTCAATAGGTTCTGAGAGCGATAAATGACCCACCCAGCAAAAGTCAGCCACACCCTTAGGATTCCACGTTTTAGGTTTCCGTAGTGTAGTGGTTATCACGTTCGCCTAACACGCGAAAGGTCCCCGGTTCGAGACCGGGCGGAAACACATTTTAACAAATTGGACAGTAAGCCTATTCACTTCGGGCTCGGTCCCAATTTCGGAATTCATCCTTTTCCTTCGCACTTCTCAGTATTTGGTATTCAGACCTACCTTTTTTGTTGTGTAACGCACTCTGCATATGTGGCAAGCTTGGGCGCTCTGAATATATTCCTGCTACGTGTGGTCTGAGGTCCATAATGATTCAAATAGTTTATCATGCCAGGGTAAGCCGACAAGAAACACAGCTCTTATTTTAAGTGTTTTTAAAATCCCCTGTGGGGAACATGAAGGGTGGAAAATCGATTGGAACCATTTTCCTGTTTGACCGCTAGATTTTAATGGGTATTATGGCTCTTTCTGTGGTACTCAATTTGGGATATTATGTGAGGTAGACTTGTGGGCATTCCTAATATTTTCCACGACTTCCTCTTTTTGAATTGTCGTTTCCGTAGTGCAGTGGTTATCACGTTCGCCTCACATGCAAAAGTCAGTCACACCCATAGTATTCCACTGAATCGGTTTCTGTAGTGTAGTGGTTATCACGTTCGCCTCACACGCGAAAGGTCCCCGGCTCGAAACCGGGCGGAAACATTTAGTAATATTCAAAATTTCCCAATGCCCCGGATTCTAGCATTTGGTTTGAAACAGTTGACTTTTGTCTAAACCTTGCTGTCTCCCTCTCCGACCTGGGGATCAATGTTGCCGTTTTTTTGTGGACCTCCACCGTGCAATCTGTATGAATGTGACCAGACTGACAGCTTCTCAGAGCCAGGCAAATTCATTTATCAGGGTCATTGTAATGGATATATCCAAAGAAATGGCAATATAATCCAAGGTAAAACAAACAAAAATGTAGATAGTTTTCTGTCATTTCAGCTGCTTGATGTGATTGTGTGATACATTTAGTTGGCTGGCTAGCAAAGGAAAAGAAGCTAGCCTACATCGGTACAATGCATTTGGAAAGTTTTCAGCCCCCTTACTTTTTTCCACATTTTGTTACGTTACAGCCTTATACTAAAATGGAGGAAATAAAATAAAATAAAATCTATCTACACACAATACCCCATAATGACAAAGCGATAACATAAAGTTTTTATTAATAAAACAAATATTTTAAAAATACCTTATTTACATACGTTTTCAGACCCTTTGCTATGAGGCTGGAAATTGAGCTCAGGTCCATCCTGTTTCTGAGAGCGATAAATTCCCCACCCAGCCAAAGTCAGCCACACCAAGCCTCTTCCAAGAGCCGGCTGCACACGATAATTCCCGGCTTCTCAAGCCTTATTGCTCAATTAATGGACAAAGGAATATCTGATTTTCAATAGGTTCTGAGAGCGATAAATGACCCACCCAGCAAAAGTCAGCCACACTTAGGATTCCACGTTTTAGGTTTCCGTAGTGTAGTGGTTATCACGTTCGCCTAACACGCGAAAGGTCCCCGGTTCGAGACCGGGCGGAAACACATTTTAACAAATTGGACAGTAAGCCTATTCACTTCGGGCTCGGTCCCAATTTCGGAATTCATCCTTTTCCTTCGCACTTCTCAGTATTTGGTATTCAGACCTACCTTTTTTGTTGTGTAACGCACTCTGCATATGTGGCAAGCTTGGGCGCTCTGAATATATTCCTGCTACGTGTGGTCTGAGGTCCATAATGATTCAAATAGTTTATCATGCCAGGGTAAGCCGACAAGAAACACAGCTCTTATTTTAAGTGTTTTTAAAATCCCCTGTGGGGAACATGAAGGGTGGAAAATCGATTGGAACCATTTTCCTGTTTGACCGCTAGATTTTAATGGGTATTATGGCTCTTTCTGTGGTACTCAATTTGGGATATTATGTGAGGTAGACTTGTGGGCATTCCTAATATCCACGACTTCCTCTTTTTGAATTGTCGTTTCCGTAGTGCAGTGGTTATCACGTTCGCCTCACATGCAAAAGTCAGTCACACCCATAGTATTCCACTGAATCGGTTTCTGTAGTGTAGTGGTTATCACGTTCGCCTCACACGCGAAAGGTCCCCGGCTCGAAACCGGGCGGAAACATTTAGTAATATTCAAAATTTCCCAATGCCCGGATTCTAGCATTTGGTTTGAAACAGTTGACTTTTGTCTAAACCTTGCTGTCTCCCTCTCCGACCTGGGGATCAATGTTGCCGTTTTTTGTGGACCTCCACCGTGCAATCTGTATGAATGTGACCAGACTGACAGCTTCTCAGAGCCAGGCAAATTCATTTATCAGGGTCATTGTAATGGATATATCCAAAGAAATGGCAATATAATCCAAGGTAAAACAAACAAAAATGTAGATAGTTTTCTGTCATTTCAGCTGCTTGATGTGATTGTGTGATACATTTAGTTGGCTGCTAGCAAAGGAAAAGAAGCTAGCCTACATCGGTACAATGCATTTGGAAAGTTTTCAGCCCCCTTACTTTTTTCCACATTTTGTTACGTTACAGCCTTATACTAAAATGGAGGAAATAAAATAAAATAAAATCTATCTACACACAATACCCCATAATGACAAAGCGATAACATAAAGTTTTTATTAATAAAACAAATATTTTAAAAATACCTTATTTACATACGTTTTCAGACCCTTTGCTATGAGGCTGGAAATTGAGCTCAGGTCCATCCTGTTTCTGAGAGCGATAAATTCCCCACCCAGCCAAAGTCAGCCACACCAAGCCTCTTCCAAGAGCCGGCTGCACACGATAATTCCCGGCTTCTCAAGCCTTATTGCTCAATTAATGGACAAAGGAATATCTGATTTTCAATAGGTTCTGAGAGCGATAAATGACCCACCCAGCAAAAGTCAGCCACACCCTTAGGATTCCACGTTTTAGGTTTCCGTAGTGTAGTGGTTATATCACGTTCGCCTAACACGCGAAAGGTCCCCGGTTCGAGACCGGGCGGAAACACATTTTAACAAATTGGACAGTAAGCCTATTCACTTCGGGCTCGGTCCCAATTTCGGAATTCATCCTTTTCCTTCGCACTTCTCAGTATTTGGTATTCAGACCTACCTTTTTTGTTGTGTAACGCACTCTGCATATGTGGCAAGCTTGGGCGCTCTGAATATATTCCTGCTACGTGTGGTCTGAGGTCCATAATGATTCAAATAGTTTATCATGCCAGGGTAAGCCGACAAGAAACACAGCTCTTATTTTAAGTGTTTTTAAAATCCCCTGTGGGGAACATGAAGGGTGGAAAATCGATTGGAACCATTTTCCTGTTTGACCGCTAGATTTTAATGGGTATTATGGCTCTTTCTGTGGTACTCAATTTGGGATATTATGTGAGGTAGACTTGTGGGCATTCCTAATATTTTCCACGACTTCCTCTTTTTGTATTGTCGTTTCACGTTCGCCTCACATGCAAAAGTCAGTCACATCCATAGTATTCCACTGCATCTGTTTCTGTAGTGTAGTGGTTATCACGTTCGCCTCACACGCGAAAGGTCCCCGGTTCGAAACCGGGCGGAAACATTTAGTAATATTCAAAATTTCCCAATGCCCGGATTCTAGCATTTGGTTTGAAACAGTTGACTTTTGTCTAAACCTTGCTGTCTCCCTCTCCGACCTGGGGATCAATGTTGCCGTTTTTTGTGGACCTCCACCGTGCAATCTGTATGAATGTGACCAGACTGACAGCTTCTCAGAGCCAGGCAAATTCATTTATCAGGGTCATTGTAATGGATATATCCAAAGAAATGGCAATATAATCCAAGGTAAAACAAACAAAAATGTAGATAGTTTTCTGTCATTTCAGCTGCTTGATGTGATTGTGTGATACATTTAGTTGGCTGGCTAGCAAAGGAAAAGAAGCTAGCCTACATCGGTACAATGCATTTGGAAAGTTTTCAGCCCCCTTACTTTTTTCCACATTTTGTTACGTTACAGCCTTATACTAAAATGGAGGAAATAAAATAAAATAAAATCTATCTACACACAATACCCCATAATGACAAAGCGATAACATAAAGTTTTTATTAATAAAACAAATATTTTAAAAATACCTTATTTACATACGTTTTCAGACCCTTTGCTATGAGGCTGGAAATTGAGCTCAGGTCCATCCTGTTTCTGAGAGCGATAAATTCCCCACCCAGCCAAAGTCAGCCACACCAAGCCTCTTCCAAGAGCCGGCTGCACACGATAATTCCCGGCTTCTCAAGCCTTATTGCTCAATTAATGGACAAAGGAATATCTGATTTTCAATAGGTTCTGAGAGCGATAAATGCCCCACCCAGCAAAAGTCAGCCACACCCTTAGGATTCCATGTTTTAGGTTTCCGTAGTGTAGTGGTTATCACGTTCGCCTAACACGCGAAAGTTCCCCGGTTCGAGACTGGCGGAAACACATTTTAACAAATTGGACAGTAAGCCTATTCACTTCGGGCTCGGTCCCAATTTGGGAATTCATCCTTTTCCTTCGCACTTCTCAGTATTTGGTATTCAGACCTACTTTTTTGTTGTGTAACGCACTCTGCATGTGTGGCAAGCTTGGGTGCTCTGAATATATTCCTGCTACGTGTGGTCTGAGGTCCATAACGATTCAAATAGTTTATCATGCCAGGGTAAGCCGACAAGAAACACAGCTCTTATTTTAAGTGTTTTTAAAATCCCCTGTGGGGAACATGAAGGGTGGAAAATCGATTGGAACCATTTTCCTGTTTGACCGCTAGATTTTAATGGGTATTATGGCTCTTTCTGTGGTACTCAATTTGGGATATTATGTGAGGTAGACTTGTGGGCATTCCTAATATTTTCCACGACTTCCTCTTTTTGAATTGTCGTTTCCGTAGTGCAGTGGTTATCACGTTCGCCTCACATGCAAAAGTCAGTCACACCCATAGTATTCCACTGAATCGGTTTCTGTAGTGTAGTGGTTATCACGTTCGCCTCACACGCGAAAGGTCCCCGGCTCGAAACCGGGCGGAAACATTTAGTAATATTCAAAATTTCCCAATGCCCGGATTCTAGCATTTGGTTTGAAACAGTTGACTTTTGTCTAAACCTTGCTGTCTCCCTCTCCGACCTGGGGATCAATGTTGCCGTTTTTTGTGGACCTCCACCGTGCAATCTGTATGAATGTGACCAGACTGACAGCTTCTCAGAGCCAGGCAAATTCATTTATCAGGGTCATTGTAATGGATATATCCAAAGAAATGGCAATATAATCCAAGGTAAAACAAACAAAAATGTAGATAGTTTTCTGTCATTTCAGCTGCTTGATGTGATTGTGTGATACATTTAGTTGGCTGGCTAGCAAAGGAAAAGAAGCTAGCCTACATCGGTACAATGCATTTGGAAAGTTTTCAGCCCCCTTACTTTTTTCCACATTTTGTTACGTTACAGCCTTATACTAAAATGGAGGAAATAAAATAAAATAAAATCTATCTACACACAATACCCCATAATGACAAAGCGATAACATAAAGTTTTTATTAATAAAACAAATATTTTAAAAATACCTTATTTACATACGTTTTCAGACCCTTTGCTATGAGGCTGGAAATTGAGCTCAGGTCCATCCTGTTTCTGAGAGCGATAAATTCCCCACCCAGCCAAAGTCAGCCACACCAAGCCTCTTCCAAGAGCCGGCTGCACACGATAATTCCCGGCTTCTCAAGCCTTATTGCTCAATTAATGGACAAAGGAATATCTGATTTTCAATAGGTTCTGAGAGCGATAAATGACCCACCCAGCAAAAGTCAGCCACACCCTTAGGATTCCACGTTTTAGGTTTCCGTAGTGTAGTGGTTATCACGTTCGCCTAACACGCGAAAGGTCCCCGGTTCGAGACCGGGCGGAAACACATTTTAACAAATTGGACAGTAAGCCTTCACATTCACTTCGGGCTCGGTCCCAATTTCGGAATTCATCCTTTTCCTTCGCACTTCTCAGTATTTGGTATTCAGACCTACCTTTTTTGTTGTGTAACGCACTCTGCATATGTGGCAAGCTTGGGCGCTCTGAATATATTCCTGCTACGTGTGGTCTGAGGTCCATAATGATTCAAATAGTTTATCATGCCAGGGTAAGCCGACAAGAAACACAGCTCTTATTTTAAGTGTTTTTAAAATCCCCTGTGGGGAACATGAAGGGTGGAAAATCGATTGGAACCATTTTCCTGTTTGACCACTAGATTTTAATGGGTATTATGGCTCTTTCTGTGGTACTCAATTTGGGATATTATGTGAGGTAGACTTGTGGGCATTCCTAATATTTTCCACGACTTCCTCTTTTTGAATTGTCGTTTCCGTAGTGCAGTGGTTATCACGTTCGCCTCACATGCAAAAGTCAGTCACACCCATAGTATTCCACTGAATCGGTTTCTGTAGTGTAGTGGTTATCACGTTCGCCTCACACGCGAAAGGTCCCCGGCTCGAAACCGGGCGGAAACATTTAGTAATATTCAAAATTTCCCAATGCCCGGATTCTAGCATTTGGTTTGAAACAGTTGACTTTTGTCTAAACCTTGCTGTCTCCCTCTCCGACCTGGGGATCAATGTTGCCGTTTTTTGTGGACCTCCACCGTGCAATCTGTATGAATGTGACCAGACTGACAGCTTCTCAGAGCCAGGCAAATTCATTTATCAGGGTCATTGTAATGGATATATCCAAAGAAATGGCAATATAATCCAAGGTAAAACAAACAAAAATGTAGATAGTTTTCTGTCATTTCAGCTGCTTGATGTGATTGTGTGATACATTTAGTTGGCTGGCTAGCAAAGGAAAAGAAGCTAGCCTACATCGGTACAATGCATTTGGAAAGTTTTCAGCCCCCTTACTTTTTTCCACATTTTGTTACGTTACAGCCTTATACTAAAATGGAGGAAATAAAATAAAATAAAATCTATCTACACACAATACCCCATAATGACAAAGCGATAACATAAAGTTTTTATTAATAAAACAAATATTTTAAAAATACCTTATTTACATACGTTTTCAGACCCTTTGCTATGAGGCTGGAAATTGAGCTCAGGTCCATCCTGTTTCTGAGAGCGATAAATTCCCCACCCAGCCAAAGTCAGCCACACCAAGCCTCTTCCAAGAGCCGGCTGCACACGATAATTCCCGGCTTCTCAAGCCTTATTGCTCAATTAATGGACAAAGGAATATCTGATTTTCAATAGGTTCTGAGAGCGATAAATGACCCACCCAGCAAAAGTCAGCCACACCCTTAGGATTCCACGTTTTAGGTTTCCGTAGTGTAGTGGTTATCACGTTCGCCTAACACGCGAAAGGTCCCCGGTTCGAGACCGGGCGGAAACACATTTTAACAAATTGGACAGTAAGCCTATTCACTTCGGGCTCGGTCCCAATTTCGGAATTCATCCTTTTCCTTCGCACTTCTCAGTATTTGGTATTCAGACCTACCTTTTTTGTTGTGTAACGCACTCTGCATGTGTGGCAAGCTTGGGCGCTCTGAATATATTCCTGCTACGTGTGGTCTGAGGTCCATAATGATTCAAATAGTTTATCATGCCAGGGTAAGCCGACAAGAAACACAGCTCTTATTTTAAGTGTTTTTAAAATCCCCTGTGGGGAACATGAAGGGTGGAAAATCGATTGGAACCATTTTCCTGTTTGACCGCTAGATTTTAATGGGTATTATGGCTCTTTCTGTGGTACTCAATTTGGGATATTATGTGAGGTAGACTTGTGGGCATTCCTAATATTTTCCACGACTTCCTCTTTTTGAATTGTCGTTTCCGTAGTGCAGTGGTTATCACGTTCGCCTCACATGCAAAAGTCAGTCACACCCATAGTATTCCACTGAATCGGTTTCTGTAGTGTAGTGGTTATCACGTTCGCCTCACACGCGAAAGGTCCCCGGCTCGAAACCGGGCGGAAACATTTAGTAATATTCAAAATTTCCCAATGCCCGGATTCTAGCATTTGGTTTGAAACAGTTGACTTTTGTCTAAACCTTGCTGTCTCCCTCTCCGACCTGGGGATCAATGTTGCCGTTTTTTGGGGACCTCCACCGTGCGATCTGTATGAATGTGACCAGACTGACAGCTTCTCAGAGCCAGGCAAATTCATTTATCAGGGTCATTGTAATGGATATATCCAAAGAAATGGCAATATAATCCAAGGTAAAACAAACAAAAATGTAGATGGTTTTCTGTCATTTCAGCTGCTTGATGTGATTGTGTGATACATTTAGTTGGCTGGCTAGCAAAGGAAAAGAAGCTAGCCTGCATCGGTACAGTGCATTTGGAAAGTTTTCAGCCCCCTTACTTTTTTCCACATTTTGTTACGTTACAGCCTTATACTAAAATGGAGGAAATAAAATAAAATAAAATCTATCTACACACAATACCCCATAATGACAAAGCGATAACATAAAGTTTTTATTAATAAAACAAATATTTTAAAAATACCTTATTTACATACGTTTTCAGACCCTTTGCTATGAGGCTGGAAATTGAGCTCAGGTCCATCCTGTTTCTGAGAGCGATAAATTCCCCACCCAGCCAAAGTCAGCCACACCAAGCCTCTTCCAAGAGCCGGCTGCACACGATAATTCCCGGCTTCTCAAGCCTTATTGCTCAATTAATGGACAAAGGAATATCTGATTTTCAATAGGTTCTGAGAGCGATAAATGACCCACCCAGCAAAAGTCAGCCACACCCTTAGGATTCCACGTTTTAGGTTTCCGTAGTGTAGTGGTTATCACGTTCGCCTAACACGCGAAAGGTCCCCGGTTCGAGACCGGGCGGAAACACATTTTAACAAATTGGACAGTAAGCCTATTCACTTCGGGCTCGGTCCCAATTTCGGAATTCATCCTTTTCCTTCGCACTTCTCAGTATTTGGTATTCAGACCTACTTTTTGTTGTGTAACGCACTCTGCATATGTGGCAAGCTTGGGCGCTCTGAATATATTCCTGCTACGTGTGGTCTGAGGTCCATAATGATTCAAATAGTTTATCATGCCAGGGTAAGCCGACAAGAAACACAGCTCTTATTTTAAGTGTTTTTAAAATCCCCTGTGGGGAACATGAAGGGTGGAAAATCGATTGGAACCATTTTCCTGTTTGACCGCTAGATTTTAATGGGTATTATGGCTCTTTCTGTGGTACTCAATTTGGGATATTATGTGAGGTAGACTTGTGGGCATTCCTAATATTTTCCACGACTTCCTCTTTTTGAATTGTCGTTTCCGTAGTGCAGTGGTTATCACGTTCGCCTCACCTGCAAAAGTCAGTCACACCCATAGTATTCCACTGAATCGGTTTCTGTAGTGTAGTGGTTATCACATTTGCTTCACACGCGAAAGGTCCCCGGCTCGAAACCGGGCGGAAACATTTAGTAATATTCAAAATTTCCCAATGCCCGGATTCTAGCATTTGGTTTGAAACAGTTGACTTTTGTCTAAACCTTGCTGTCTCCCTCTCCGACCTGGGGATCAATGTTGCCGTTTTTTTGGGGACCTCCACCGTGCGATCTGTATGAATGTGACCAGACTGACAGCTTCTCAGAGCCAGGCAAATTCATTTATCAGGGTCATTGTAATGGATATATCCAAAGAAATGGCAATATAATCCAAGGTAAAACAAACAAAAATGTAGATAGTTTTCTGTCATTTCAGCTGCTTGATGTGATTGTGTGATACATTTAGTTGGCTGGCTAGCAAAGGAAAAGAAGCTAGCCTACATCGGTACAATGCATTTGGAAAGTTTTCAGCCCCCTTACTTTTTTCCACATTTTGTTACGTTACAGCCTTATACTAAAATGGAGGAAATAAAATAAAATAAAATCTATCTACACACAATACCCCATAATGACAAAGCGATAACATAAAGTTTTTATTAATAAGACAAATATTTAAAAAAATACCTTATTTACATACGTTTTCAGACCCTTTGCTATGAGGCTGGAAATTGAGCCCAGGTCCATCCTGTTTCTGAGAGCGATAAATTCCCCACCCAGCCAAAGTCAGCCACACCAAGCCTCTTCCAAGAGCCGGCTGCACACGATAATTCCCGGCTTCTCAAGCCTTATTGCTCAATTAATGGACAAAGGAATATCTGATTTTCAATAGGTTCTGAGAGCGATAAATGACCCACCCAGCAAAAGTCAGCCACACCCTTAGGATTCCACGTTTTAGGTTTCCGTAGTGTAGTGGTTATCACGTTCGCCTAACACGCGAAAGGTCCCCGGTTCGAGACCGGGCGGAAACACATTTTAACAAATTGGACAGTAAGCCTATTCACTTCGGGCTCGGTCCCAATTTCGGAATTCATCCTTTTCCTTCGCACTTCTCAGTATTTGGTATTCAGACCTACCTTTTTTGTTGTGTAACGCACTCTGCATATGTGGCAAGCTTGGGCTCTGAATATATTCCTGCTACGTGTGGTCTGAGGTCCATAATGATTCAAATAGTTTATCATGCCAGGGTAAGCCGACAAGAAACACAGCTCTTATTTTAAGTGTTTTTAAAATCCCCTGTGGGGAACATGAAGGGTGGAAAATCGATTGGAACCATTTTCCTGTTTGACCGCTAGATTTTAATGGGTATTATGGCTCTTTCTGTGGTACTCAATTTGGGATATTATGTGAGGTAGACTTGTGGGCATTCCTAATATTTTCCACGACTTCCTCTTTTTGAATTGTCGTTTCCGTAGTGCAGTGGTTATCACGTTCGCCTCACCTGCAAAAGTCAGTCACACTCATAGTATTCCACTGAATCGGTTTCTGTAGTGTAGTGGTTATCACGTTCGCCTCACACGCGAAAGGTCCCCGGCTCGAAACCGGGCGGAAACATTTAGTAATATTCAAAATTTCCCAATGCCCGGATTCTAGCATTTGGTTTGAAACAGTTGACTTTGTCTAAACCTTGCTGTCTCCCTCTCCGACCTGGGGATCAATGTTGCCGTTTTTTTGGGGACCTCCACCGTGCGATCTGTATGAATGTGACCAGACTGACAGCTTCTCAGAGCCAGGCAAATTCATTTATCAGGGTCTTTGTAATGGATATATCCAAAGAAATGGCAATATAATCCAAGGTAAAACAAACAAAAATGTAGATAGTTTTCTGTCATTTCAGCTGCTTGATGTGATTGTGTGATACATTTAGTTGGCTGGCTAGCAAAGGAAAAGAAGCTAGCCTGCATCGGTACAGTGCATTTGGAAAGTTTTCAGCCCCCTTACTTTTTTCCACATTTTGTTACGTTACAGCCTTATACTAAAATGGAGGAAATAAAATAAAATAAAATCTATCTACACACAATACCCCATAATGACAAAGCGATAACATAAAGTTTTTATTAATAAAACAAATATTTTAAAAATACCTTATTTACATACGTTTTCAGACCCTTTGCTATGAGGCTGGAAATTGAGCTCAGGTCCATCCTGTTTCTGAGAGCGATAAATTCCCCACCCAGCCAAAGTCAGCCACACCAAGCCTCTTCCAAGAGCCGGCTGCACACGATAATTCCCGGCTTCTCAAGCCTTATTGCTCAATTAATGGACAAAGGAATATCTGATTTTCAATAGGTTCTGAGAGCGATAAATGACCCACCCAGCAAAAGTCAGCCACACCCTTAGGATTCCACGTTTTAGGTTTCCGTAGTGTAGTGGTTATCACGTTCGCCTAACACGCGAAAGGTCCCCGGTTCGAGACCGGGCGGAAACACATTTTAACAAATTGGACAGTAAGCCTATTCACTTCGGGCTCGGTCCCAATTTCGGAATTCATCCTTTTCCTTCGCACTTCTCAGTATTTGGTATTCAGACCTACCTTTTTTGTTGTGTAACGCACTCTGCATATGTGGCAAGCTTGGGCGCTCTGAATATATTCCTGCTACGTGTGGTCTGAGGTCCATAATGATTCAAATAGTTTATCATGCCAGGGTAAGCCGACAAGAAACACAGCTCTTATTTTAAGTGTTTTTAAAATCCCCTGTGGGGAACATGAAGGGTGGAAAATCGATTGGAACCATTTTCCTGTTTGACCGCTAGATTTTAATGGGTATTATGGCTCTTTCTGTGGTACTCAATTTGGGATATTATGTGAGGTAGACTTGTGGGCATTCCTAATATTTTCCACGACTTCCTCTTTTTGAATTGTCGTTTCCGTAGTGCAGTGGTTATCACGTTCGCCTCACATGCAAAAGTCAGTCACACCCATAGTATTCCACTGAATCGGTTTCTGTAGTGTAGTGGTTATCACGTTCGCCTCACACGCGAAAGGTCCCCGGCTCGAAACCGGGCGGAAACATTTAGTAATATTCAAAATTTCCCAATGCCCAGATTCTAGCATTTGGTTTGAAACAGTTGACTTTTGTCTAAACCTTGCTGTCTCCCTCTCCGACCTGGGGATCAATTTGGTTTGAAACAATTGACTTTTGTCTAAACCTTGCTGTCTCCCTCTCCGACCTGGGGATCAATGTTGCCGTTTTTTGGGGGACCTCCACCGTGCGATCTGTATGAATGTGACCAGACTGACAGCTTCTCAGAGCCAGGCAAATTCATTTATCAGGGTCATTGTAATGGATATATCCAAAGAAATGGCAATATAATCCAAGGTAAAACAAACAAAAATGTAGATAGTTTTCTGTCATTTCAGCTGCTTGATGTGATTGTGTGATACATTTAGTTGGCTGGCTAGCAAAGGAAAAGAAGCTAGCCTGCATCGGTACAGTGCATTTGGAAAGTTTTCAGCCCCCTTACTTTTTTCCACATTTTGTTACGTTACAGCCTTATACTAAAATGGAGGAAATAAAATAAAATAAAATCTATCTACACACAATACCCCATAATGACAAAGCGATAACATAAAGTTTTTATTAATAAAACAAATATTTTAAAAATACCTTATTTACATACGTTTTCAGACCCTTTGCTATGAGGCTGGAAATTGAGCTCAGGTCCATCCTGTTTCTGAGAGCGATAAATTCCCCACCCAGCCAAAGTCAGCCACACCAAGCCTCTTCCAAGAGCCGGCTGCACACGATAATTCCCGGCTTCTCAAGCCTTATTGCTCAATTAATGGACAAAGGAATATCTGATTTTCAATAGGTTCTGAGAGCGATAAATGACCCACCCAGCAAAAGTCAGCCACACCCTTAGGATTCCACGTTTTAGGTTTCCGTAGTGTAGTGGTTATCACGTTCGCCTAACACGCGAAAGGTCCCCGGTTCGAGACCGGGCGGAAACACATTTTAACAAATTGGACAGTAAGCCTATTCACTTCGGGCTCGGTCCCAATTTCGGAATTCATCCTTTTCCTTCGCACTTCTCAGTATTTGGTATTCAGACCTACCTTTTTTGTTGTGTAACGCACTCTGCATATGTGGCAAGCTTGGGCGCTCTGAATATATTCCTGCTACGTGTGGTCTGAGGTCCATAATGATTCAAATAGTTTATCATGCCAGGGTAAGCCGACAAGAAACACAGCTCTTATTTTAAGTGTTTTTAAAATCCCCTGTGGGGAACATGAAGGGTGGAAAATCGATTGGAACCATTTTCCTGTTTGACCACTAGATTTTAATGGGTATTATGGCTCTTTCTGTGGTACTCAATTTGGGATATTATGTGAGGTAGACTTGTGGGCATTCCTAATATTTTCCACGACTTCCTCTTTTTGAATTGTCGTTTCCGTAGTGCAGTGGTTATCACGTTCGCCTCACATGCAAAAGTCAGTCACACCCATAGTATTCCACTGAATCGGTTTCTGTAGTGTAGTGGTTATCACGTTCGCCTCACACGCGAAAGGTCCCCGGCTCGAAACCGGGCGGAAACATTTAGTAATATTCAAAATTTCCCAATGCCCAGATTCTAGCATTTGGTTTGAAACAGTTGACTTTTGTCTAAACCTTGCTGTCTCCCTCTCCGACCTGGGGATCAATGTTGCCGTTTTTTTGGGGACCTCCACCGTGCGATCTGTATGAATGTGACCAGACTGACAGCTTCTCAGAGCCAGGCAAATTCATTTATCAGGGTCATTGTAATGGATATATCCAAAGAAATGGCAATATAATCCAAGGTAAAACAAACAAAAATGTAGATAGTTTTCTGTCATTTCAGCTGCTTGATGTGATTGTGTGATACATTTAGTTGGCTGGCTAGCAAAGGAAAAGAAGCTAGCCTACATCGGTACAGTGCATTTGGAAAGTTTTCAGCCCCCTTACTTTTTTACACATTTTGTTACGTTACAGCCTTATACTAAAATGGAGGAAATAAAATAAAATAAAATCTATCTACACACAATACCCCATAATGACAAAGCGATAACATAAAGTTTTTATTAATAAAACAAATATTTTAAAAATACCTTATTTACATACGTTTTCAGACCCTTTGCTATGAGGCTGGAAATTGAGCTCAGGTCCATCCTGTTTCTGAGAGCGATAAATTCCCCACCCAGCCAAAGTCAGCCACACCAAGCCTCTTCCAAGAGCCGGCTGCACACGATAATTCCCGGCTTCTCAAGCCTTATTGCTCAATTAATGGACAAAGGAATATCTGATTTTCAATAGGTTCTGAGAGCGATAAATGACCCACCCAGCAAAAGTCAGCCACACCCTTAGGATTCCACGTTTTAGGTTTCCGTAGTGTAGTGGTTATCACGTTCGCCTAACACGCGAAAGGTCCCCGGTTCGAGACCGGGCGGAAACACATTTTAACAAATTGGACAGTAAGCCTATTCACTTCGGGCTCGGTCCCAATTTCGGAATTCATCCTTTTCCTTCGCACTTCTCAGTATTTGGTATTCAGACCTACCTTTTTTGTTGTGTAACGCACTCTGCATATGTGGCAAGCTTGGGCGCTCTGAATATATTCCTGCTACGTGTGGTCTGAGGTCCATAATGATTCAAATAGTTTATCATGCCAGGGTAAGCCGACAAGAAACACAGCTCTTATTTTAAGTGTTTTTAAAATCCCCTGTGGGGAACATGAAGGGTGGAAAATCGATTGGAACCATTTTCCTGTTTGACCACTAGATTTTAATGGGTATTATGGCTCTTTCTGTGGTACTCAATTTGGGATATTATGTGAGGTAGACTTGTGGGCATTCCTAATATTTTCCACGACTTCCTCTTTTTGAATTGTCGTTTCCGTAGTGCAGTGGTTATCACGTTCGCCTCACATGCAAAAGTCAGTCACACCCATAGTATTCCACTGAATCGGTTTCTGTAGTGTAGTGGTTATCAGGTTTCGCCTCACACGCGAAAGGTCCCCGGTTCGAAACCGGGCGGAAACATTTAGTAATATTCAAAATTTCCCAATGCCCGGATTCTAGCATTTGGTTTGAAACAGTTGACTTTTGTCTAAACCTTGCTGTCTCCCTCTCCGACCTGGGGATCATGTTGCCGTTTTTTTGGGGACCTCCACCGTGCGATCTGTATGAATGTGACCAGACTGACAGCTTCTCAGAGCCAGGCAAATTCATTTATCAGGGTCATTGTAATGGATATATCCAAAGAAATGGCAATATAATCCAAGGTAAAACAAACAAAAATGTAGATAGTTTTCTGTCATTTCAGCTGCTTGATGTGATTGTGTGATACATTTAGTTGGCTGGCTAGCAAAGGAAAAGAAGCTAGCCTGCATCGGTACAATGCATTTGGAAAGTTTTCAGCCCCCTTACTTTTTTCCACATTTTGTTACGTTACAGCCTTATACTAAAATGGAGGAAATAAAATAAAATAAAATCTATCTACACACAATACCCCATAATGACAAAGCGATAACATAAAGTTTTTATTAATAAAACAAATATTTTAAAAATACCTTATTTACATACGTTTTCAGACCCTTTGCTATGAGGCTGGAAATTGAGCTCAGGTCCATCCTGTTTCTGAGATAAATTCCCCACCCAGCCAAAGTCAGCCACACCAAGCCTCTTCCAAGAGCCGGCTGCACACGATAATTCCCGGCTTCTCAAGCCTTATTGCTCAATTAATGGACAAAGGAATATCTGATTTTCAATAGGTTCTGAGAGCGATAAATGACCCACCCAGCAAAAGTCAGCCACACCCTTAGGATTCCACGTTTTAGGTTTCCGTAGTGTAGTGGTTATCACGTTCGCCTAACACGCGAAAGGTCCCCGGTTCGAGACCGGGCGGAAACACATTTTAACAAATTGGACAGTAAGCCTATTCACTTCGGGCTCGGTCCCAATTTCGGAATTCATCCTTTTCCTTCGCACTTCTCAGTATTTGGTATTCAGACCTACCTTTTTTGTTGTGTAACGCACTCTGCATATGTGGCAAGCTTGGGCGCTCTGAATATATTCCTGCTACGTGTGGTCTGAGGTCCATAATGATTCAAATAGTTTATCATGCCAGGGTAAGCCGACAGAAACACAGCTCTTATTTTAAGTGTTTTTAAAATCCCCTGTGGGGAACATGAAGGGTGGAAAATCGATTGGAACCATTTTCCTGTTTGACCGCTAGATTTTAATGGGTATTATGGCTCTTTCTGTGGTACTCAATTTGGGATATTATGTGAGGTAGACTTGTGGGCATTCCTAATATTTTCCACGACTTCCTCTTTTTGAATTGTCGTTTCCGTAGTGCAGTGGTTATCACGTTCGCCTCACATGCAAAAGTCAGTCACACCCATAGTATTCCACTGAATCGGTTTCTGTAGTGTAGTGGTTATCACGTTCGCCTCACACGCGAAAGGTCCCCGGCTCGAAACCGGGCGGAAACATTTAGTAATATTCAAAATTTCCCAATGCCCGGATTCTAGCATTTGGTTTGAAACAGTTGACTTTTGTCTAAACCTTGCTGTCTCCCTCTCCGACCTGGGGATCAATGTTGCCGTTTTTTGGGGACCTCCACCGTGCGATCTGTATGAATGTGACCAGACTGACAGCTTCTCAGAGCCAGGCAAATTCATTTATCAGGGTCATTGTAATGGATATATCCAAAGAAATGGCAATATAATCCAAGGTAAAACAAACAAAAATGTAGATAGTTTTCTGTCATTTCAGCTGCTTGATGTGATTGTGTGATACATTTAGTTGGCTGGCTAGCAAAGGAAAAGAAGCTAGCCTACATCGGTACAATGCATTTGGAAAGTTTTCAGCCCCCTTACTTTTTTCCACATTTTGTTACGTTACAGCCTTATACTAAAATGGAGGAAATAAAATAAAATAAAATCTATCTACACACAATACCCCATAATGACAAAGCGATAACATAAAGTTTTTATTAATAAAACAAATATTTTAAAAATACCTTATTTACATACGTTTTCAGACCCTTTGCTATGAGGCTGGAAATTGAGCTCAGGTCCATCCTGTTTCTGAGAGCGATAAATTCCCCACCCAGCCAAAGTCAGCCACACCAAGCCTCTTCCAAGAGCCGGCTGCACACGATAATTCCCGGCTTCTCAAGCCTTATTGCTCAATTAATGGACAAAGGAATATCTGATTTTCAATAGGTTCTGAGAGCGATAAATGACCCACCCAGCAAAAGTCAGCCACACCCTTAGGATTCCACGTTTTAGGTTTCCGTAGTGTAGTGGTTATCACGTTCGCCTAACACGCGAAAGGTCCCCGGTTCGAGACCGGGCGGAAACACATTTTAACAAATTGGACAGTAAGCCTATTCACTTCGGGCTCGGTCCCAATTTCGGAATTCATCCTTTTCCTTCGCACTTCTCAGTATTTGGTATTCAGACCTACCTTTTTTGTTGTGTAACGCACTCTGCATATGTGGCAAGCTTGGGCGCTCTGAATATATTCCTGCTACGTGTGGTCTGAGGTCCATAATGATTCAAATAGTTTATCATGCCAGGGTAAGCCGACAAGAAACACAGCTCTTATTTTAAGTGTTTTTAAAATCCCCTGTGGGGAACATGAAGGGTGGAAAATCGATTGGAACCATTTTCCTGTTTGACCACTAGATTTTAATGGGTATTATGGCTCTTTCTGTGGTACTCAATTTGGGATATTATGTGAGGTAGACTTGTGGGCATTCCTAATATTTTCCACGACTTCCTCTTTTTGAATTGTCGTTTCCGTAGTGCAGTGGTTATCACGTTCGCCTCACATGCAAAAGTCAGTCACACCCATAGTATTCCACTGAATCGGTTTCTGTAGTGTAGTGGTTATCACGTTCGCCTCACACGCGAAAGGTCCCCGGCTCGAAACCGGGCGGAAACATTTAGTAATATTCAAAATTTCCCAATGCCCGGATTCTAGCATTTGGTTTGAAACAGTTGACTTTTGTCTAAACCTTGCTGTCTCCCTCTCCGACCTGGGGATCAATGTTGCCGTTTTTTGGGGACCTCCACCGTGCAATCTGTATGAATGTGACCAGACTGACAGCTTCTCAGAGCCAGGCAAATTCATTTATCAGGGTCATTGTAATGGATATATCCAAAGAAATGGCAATATAATCCAAGGTAAAACAAACAAAAATGTAGATAGTTTTCTGTCATTTCAGCTGCTTGATGTGATTGTGTGATACATTTAGTTGGCTGGCTAGCAAAGGAAAAGAAGCTAGCCTACATCGGTACAATGCATTTGGAAAGTTTTCAGCCCCCTTACTTTTTTCCACATTTTGTTACGTTACAGCCTTATACTAAAATGGAGGAAATAAAATAAAATAAAATCTATCTACACACAATACCCCATAATGACAAAGCGATAACATAAAGTTTTTATTAATAAAACAAATATTTTAAAAATACCTTATTTACATACGTTTTCAGACCCTTTGCTATGAGGCTGGAAATTGAGCTCAGGTCCATCCTGTTTCTGAGAGCGATAAATTCCCCACCCAGCCAAAGTCAGCCACACCAAGCCTCTTCCAAGAGCCGGCTGCACACGATAATTCCCGGCTCTCAAGCCTTATTGCTCAATTAATGGACAAAGGAATATCTGATTTTCAATAGGTTCTGAGAGCGATAAATGACCCACCCAGCAAAAGTCAGCCACACCCTTAGGATTCCACGTTTTAGGTTTCCGTAGTGTAGTGGTTATCACGTTCGCCTAACACGCGAAAGGTCCCCGGTTCGAGACCGGGCGGAAACACATTTTAACAAATTGGACAGTAAGCCTATTCACTTCGGGCTCGGTCCCAATTTCGGAATTCATCCTTTTCCTTCGCACTTCTCAGTATTTGGTATTCAGACCTACCTTTTTTGTTGTGTAACGCACTCTGCATATGTGGCAAGCTTGGGCGCTCTGAATATATTCCTGCTACGTGTGGTCTGAGGTCCATAATGATTCAAATAGTTTATCATGCCAGGGTAAGCCGACAAGAAACACAGCTCTTATTTTAAGTGTTTTTAAAATCCCCTGTGGGGAACATGAAGGGTGGAAAATCGATTGGAACCATTTTTTCCTGTTTGACCGCTAGATTTTAATGGGTATTATGGCTCTTTCTGTGGTACTCAATTTGGGATATTATGTGAGGTAGACTTGTGGGCATTCCTAATATTTTCCACGACTTCCTCTTTTTGAATTGTCGTTTCCGTAGTGCAGTGGTTATCACGTTCGCCTCACATGCAAAAGTCAGTCACACCCATAGTATTCCACTGAATCGGTTTCTGTAGTGTAGTGGTTATCACGTTCGCCTCACACGCGAAAGGTCCCCGGCTCGAAACCGGGCGGAAACATTTAGTAATATTCAAAATTTCCCAATGCCCGGATTCTAGCATTTGGTTTGAAACAGTTGACTTTTGTCTAAACCTTGCTGTCTCCCTCTCCGACCTGGGGATCAATGTTGCCGTTTTTTTGTGGACCTCCACCGTGCAATCTGTATGAATGTGACCAGACTGACAGCTTCTCAGAGCCAGGCAAATTCATTTATCAGGGTCATTGTAATGGATATATCCAAAGAAATGGCAATATAATCCAAGGTAAAACAAACAAAAATGTAGATAGTTTTCTGTCATTTCAGCTGCTTGATGTGATTGTGTGATACATTTAGTTGGCTGGCTAGCAAAGGAAAAGAAGCTAGCCTGCATCGGTACAATGCATTTGGAAAGTTTTCAGCCCCCTTACTTTTTTCCACATTTTGTTACGTTACAGCCTTATACTAAAATGGAGGAAATAAAATAAAATAAAATCTATCTACACACAATACCCCATAATGACAAAGCGATAACATAAAGTTTTTATTAATAAAACAAATATTTTAAAAATACCTTATTTACATACGTTTTCAGACCCTTTGCTATGAGGCTGGAAATTGAGCTCAGGTCCATCCTGTTTCTGAGAGCGATAAATTCCCCACCCAGCCAAAGTCAGCCACACCAAGCCTCTTCCAAGAGCCGGCTGCACACGATAATTCCCGGCTTCTCAAGCCTTATTGCTCAATTAATGGACAAAGGAATATCTGATTTTCAATAGGTTCTGAGAGCGATAAATGACCCACCCAGCAAAAGTCAGCCACACCCTTAGGATTCCACGTTTTAGGTTTCCGTAGTGTAGTGGTTATCACGTTCGCCTAACACGCGAAAGGTCCCCGGTTCGAGACCGGGCGGAAACACATTTTAACAAATTGGACAGTAAGCCTATTCACTTCGGGCTCGGTCCCAATTTCGGAATTCATCCTTTTCCTTCGCACTTCTCAGTATTTGGTATTCAGACCTACCTTTTTTGTTGTGTAACGCACTCTGCATATGTGGCAAGCTTGGGCGCTCTGAATATATTCCTGCTACGTGTGGTCTGAGGTCCATAATGATTCAAATAGTTTATCATGCCAGGGTAAGCCGACAAGAAACACAGCTCTTATTTTAAGTGTTTTTAAAATCCCCTGTGGGGAACATGAAGGGTGGAAAATCGATTGGAACCATTTTCCTGTTTGACCGCTAGATTTTAATGGGTATTATGGCTCTTTCTGTGGTACTCAATTTGGGATATTATGTGAGGTAGACTTGTGGGCATTCCTAATATTTTCCACGACTTCCTCTTTTTGAATTGTCGTTTCCGTAGTGCAGTGGTTATCACGTTCGCCTCACATGCAAAAGTCAGTCACACCCATAGTATTCCACTGAATCGGTTTCTGTAGTGTAGTGGTTATCACGTTCGCCTCACACGCGAAAGGTCCCCGGCTCGAAACCGGGCGGAAACATTTAGTAATATTCAAAATTTCCCAATGCCCGGATTCTAGCATTTGGTTTGAAACAGTTGACTTTTGTCTAAACCTTGCTGTCTCCCTCTCCGACCTGGGGATCAATGTTGCCGTTTTTTGTGGACCTCCACCGTGCAATCTGTATGAATGTGACCAGACTGACAGCTTCTCAGAGCCAGGCAAATTCATTTATCAGGGTCATTGTAATGGATATATCCAAAGAAATGGCAATATAATCCAAGGTAAAACAAACAAAAATGTAGATAGTTTTCTGTCATTTCAGCTGCTTGATGTGATTGTGTGATACATTTAGTTGGCTGGCTAGCAAAGGAAAAGAAGCTAGCCTACATCGGTACAATGCATTTGGAAAGTTTTCAGCCCCCTTACTTTTTTCCACATTTTGTTACGTTACAGCCTTATACTAAAATGGAGGAAATAAAATAAAATAAAATCTATCTACACACAATACCCCATAATGACAAAGCGATAACATAAAGTTTTTATTAATAAAACAAATATTTTAAAAATACCTTATTTACATACGTTTTCAGACCCTTTGCTATGAGGCTGGAAATTGAGCTCAGGTCCATCCTGTTTCTGAGAGCGATAAATTCCCCACCCAGCCAAAGTCAGCCACACCAAGCCTCTTCCAAGAGCCGGCTGCACACGATAATTCCCGGCTTCTCAAGCCTTATTGCTCAATTAATGGACAAAGGAATATCTGATTTTCAATAGGTTCTGAGAGCGATAAATGACCCACCAGCAAAAGTCAGCCACACCCTTAGGATTCCACGTTTTAGGTTTCCGTAGTGTAGTGGTTATCACGTTCGCCTAACACGCGAAAGGTCCCCGGTTCGAGACCGGGCGGAAACACATTTTAACAAATTGGACAGTAAGCCTATTCACTTCGGGCTCGGTCCCAATTTCGGAATTCATCCTTTTCCTTCGCACTTCTCAGTATTTGGTATTCAGACCTACCTTTTTTGTTGTGTAACGCACTCTGCATATGTGGCAAGCTTGGGCGCTCTGAATATATTCCTGCTACGTGTGGTCTGAGGTCCATAATGATTCAAATAGTTTATCATGCCAGGGTAAGCCGACAAGAAACACAGCTCTTATTTTAAGTGTTTTTAAAATCCCCTGTGGGGAACATGAAGGGTGGAAAATCGATTGGAACCATTTTCCTGTTTGACCGCTAGATTTTAATGGGTATTATGGCTCTTTCTGTGGTACTCAATTTGGGATATTATGTGAGGTAGACTTGTGGGCATTCCTAATATTTTCCACGACTTCCTCTTTTTGTATTGTCGTTTCCGTAGTGCAGTGGTTATCACGTTCGCCTCACATGCAAAAGTCAGTCACACCCATAGTATTCCACTGAATCGGTTTCTGTAGTGTAGTGGTTATCACGTTTGCCTCACACGCGAAAGGTCCCCGGCTCGAAACCGGGCGGAAACATTTAGTAATATTCAAAATTTCCCAATGCCCGGATTCTAGCATTTGGTTTGAAACAGTTGACTTTTGTCTAAACCTTGCTGTCTCCCTCTCCGACCTGGGGATCAATGTTGCCGTTTTTTGTGGACCTCCACCGTGCAATCTGTATGAATGTGACCAGACTGACAGCTTCTCAGAGCCAGGCAAATTCATTTATCAGGGTCATTGTAATGGATATATCCAAAGAAATGGCAATATAATCCAAGGTAAAACAAACAAAAATGTAGATAGTTTTCTGTCATTTCAGCTGCTTGATGTGATTGTGTATACATTTAGTTGGCTGGCTAGCAAAGGAAAAGAAGCTAGCCTACATCGGTACAATGCATTTGGAAAGTTTTCAGCCCCCTTACTTTTTTCCACATTTTGTTACGTTACAGCCTTATACTAAAATGGAGGAAATAAAATAAAATAAAATCTATCTACACACAATACCCCATAATGACAAAGCGATAACATAAAGTTTTTATTAATAAAACAAATATTTTAAAAATACCTTATTTACATACGTTTTCAGACCCTTTGCTATGAGGCTGGAAATTGAGCTCAGGTCCATCCTGTTTCTGAGAGCGATAAATTCCCCACCCAGCCAAAGTCAGCCACACCAAGCCTCTTCCAAGAGCCGGCTGCACACGATAATTCCCGGCTTCTCAAGCCTTATTGCTCAATTAATGGACAAAGGAATATCTGATTTTCAATAGGTTCTGAGAGCGATAAATGACCCACCCAGCAAAAGTCAGCCACACCCTTAGGATTCCACGTTTTAGGTTTCCGTAGTGTAGTGGTTATCACGTTCGCCTAACACGCGAAAGGTCCCCGGTTCGAGACCGGGCGGAAACACATTTTAACAAATTGGACAGTAAGCCTATTCACTTCGGGCTCGGTCCCAATTTCGGAATTCATCCTTTTCCTTCGCACTTCTCTGTATTTGGTATTCAGACTACCTTTTTTTTTTGTAACGCACTCTGCATGTGTGGCAAGCTTGGGCGCTCTGAATATATTCCTGCTACGTGTGGTCTGAGGTCCATAATGATTCAAATAGTTTATCATGCCAGGGTAAGCCGACAAGAAACACAGCTCTTATTTTAAGTGTTTTTAAAATCCCCTGTGGGGAACATGAAGGGTGGAAAATCGATTGGAACCATTTTCCTGTTTGACCGCTAGATTTTAATGGGTATTATGGCTCTTTCTGTGGTACTCAATTTGGGATATTATGTGAGGTAGACTTGTGGGCATTCCTAATATTTTCCACGACTTCCTCTTTTTGAATTGTCGTTTCCGTAGTGCAGTGGTTATCACGTTCGCCTCACATGCAAAAGTCAGTCACACCCATAGTATTCCACTGAATCGGTTTCTGTAGTGTAGTGGTTATCACGTTCGCCTCACACGCGAAAGGTCCCCGGCTCGAAACCGGGCGGAAACATTTAGTAATATTCAAAATTTCCCAATGCCCGGATTCTAGCATTTGGTTTGAAACAGTTGACTTTTGTCTAAACCTTGCTGTCTCCCTCTCCGACCTGGGGATCAATGTTGCCGTTTTTTGTGGACCTCCACCGTGCAATCTGTATGAATGTGACCAGACTGACAGCTTCTCAGAGCCAGGCAAATTCATTTATCAGGGTCATTGTAATGGATATATCCAAAGAAATGGCAATATAATCCAAGGTAAAACAAACAAAAATGTAGATAGTTTTCTGTCATTTCAGCTGCTTGATGTGATTGTGTGATACATTTAGTTGGCTGGCTAGCAAAGGAAAAGAAGCTAGCTACATCGGTACAATGCATTTGGAAAGTTTTCAGCCCCCTTACTTTTTTCCACATTTTGTTACGTTACAGCCTTATACTAAAATGGAGGAAATAAAATAAAATAAAATCTATCTACACACAATACCCCATAATGACAAAGCGATAACATAAAGTTTTTATTAATAAAACAAATATTTTAAAAATACCTTATTTACATACGTTTTCAGACCCTTTGCTATGAGGCTGGAAATTGAGCTCAGGTCCATCCTGTTTCTGAGAGCGATAAATTCCCCACCCAGCCAAAGTCAGCCACACCAAGCCTCTTCCAAGAGCCGGCTGCACACGATAATTCCCGGCTTCTCAAGCCTTATTGCTCAATTAATGGACAAAGGAATATCTGATTTTCAATAGGTTCTGAGAGCGATAAATGACCCACCCAGCAAAAGTCAGCCACACCCTTAGGATTCCACGTTTTAGGTTTCCGTAGTGTAGTGGTTATCACGTTCGCCTAACACGCGAAAGGTCCCCGGTTCGAGACCGGGCGGAAACACATTTTAACAAATTGGACAGTAAGCCTATTCACTTCGGGCTCGGTCCCAATTTCGGAATTCATCCTTTTCCTTCGCACTTCTCAGTATTTGGTATTCAGACCTACCTTTTTTGTTGTGTAACGCACTCTGCATGTGTGGCAAGCTTGGGCGCTCTGAATATATTCCTGCTACGTGTGGTCTGAGGTCCATAATGATTCAAATAGTTTATCATGCCAGGGTAAGCCGACAAGAAACACAGCTCTTATTTTAAGTGTTTTTAAAATCCCCTGTGGGGAACATGAAGGGTGGAAAATCGATTGGAACCATTTTCCTGTTTGACCGCTAGATTTTAATGGGTATTATGGCTCTTTCTGTGGTACTCAATTTGGGATATTATGTGAGGTAGACTTGTGGGCATTCCTAATATTTTCCACGACTTCCTCTTTTTGAATTGTCGTTTCCGTAGTGCAGTGGTTATCACGTTCGCCTCACATGCAAAAGTCAGTCACACCCATAGTATTCCACTGGATATGTTTCTGTAGTGTAGTGGTTATCACTTTCGCCTCACATGCAAAAGGTCTCCGGTTCGAAACCGGGCAGAAACATTTAGTAATATTCAAAATTTCCCAATGCCCGGATTCTAGCATTTGGTTTGAAACAGTTGACTTTTGTCTAAACCTTGCTGTCTCCCTCTCCGACCTGGGGATCAATGTTGCCGTTTTTTGGGGACCTCCACCGTGCAATCTGTATGAATGTGACCAGACTGACAGCTTCTCAGAGCCAGGCAAATTCATTTATCAGGGTCATTGTAATGGATATATCCAAAGAAATGGCAATATAATCCAAGGTAAAACAAACAAAAATGTAGATAGTTTTCTGTCATTTCAGCTGCTTGATGTGATTGTGTGATACATTTAGTTGGCTGGCTAGCAAAGGAAAAGAAGCTAGCCTGCATCGGTACAGTGCATTTGGAAAGTTTTCAGCCCCCTTACTTTTTTCCACATTTTGTTACGTTACAGCCTTATACTAAAATGGAGGAAATAAAATAAAATAAAATCTATCTACACACAATACCCCATAATGACAAAGCGATAACATAAAGTTTTTATTAATAAAACAAATATTTTAAAAATACCTTATTTACATACGTTTTCAGACCCTTTGCTATGAGGCTGGAAATTGAGCCCAGGTCCATCCTGTTTCTGAGAGCGATAAATTCCCCACCCAGCCAAAGTCAGCCACACCAAGCCTCTTCCAAGAGCCGGCTGCACACGATAATTCCCGGCTTCTCAAGCCTTATTGCTCAATTAATGGACAAAGGAATATCTGATTTTCAATAGGTTCTGAGAGCGATAAATGACCCACCCAGCAAAAGTCAGCCACACCCTTAGGATTCCACGTTTTAGGTTTCCGTAGTGTAGTGGTTATCACGTTCGCCTAACACGCGAAAGGTCCCCGGTTCGAGACCGGGCGGAAACACATTTTAACAAATTGACACAGTAAGCCTATTCACTTCGGGCTCGGTCCCAATTTCGGAATTCATCCTTTTCCTTCGCACTTCTCAGTATTTGGTATTCAGACCTACCTTTTTTGTTGTGTAACGCACTCTGCATGTGTGGCAAGCTTGGGCGCTCTGAATATATTCCTGCTACGTGTGGTCTGAGGTCCATAATGATTCAAATAGTTTATCATGCCAGGGTAAGCCGACAAGAAACACAGCTCTTATTTTAAGTGTTTTTAAAATCCCCTGTGGGGAACATGAAGGGTGGAAAATCGATTGGAACCATTTTCCTGTTTGACCGCTAGATTTTAATGGGTATTATGGCTCTTTCTGTGGTACTCAATTTGGGATATTATGTGAGGTAGACTTGTGGGCATTCCTAATATTTTCCACGACTTCCTCTTTTTGAATTGTCGTTTCCGTAGTGCAGTGGTTATCACGTTCGCCTCACATGCAAAAGTCAGTCACACCCATAGTATTCCACTGAATCGGTTTCTGTAGTGTAGTGGTTATCACGTTCGCCTCACACGCGAAAGGTCCCCGGCTCGAAACCGGGCGGAAACATTTAGTAATATTCAAAATTTCCCAATGCCCGGATTCTAGCATTTGGTTTGAAACAGTTGACTTTTGTCTAAACCTTGCTGTCTCCCTCTCCGACCTGGGGATCAATGTTGCCGTTTTTTGTGGACCTCCACCGTGCAATCTGTATGAATGTGACCAGACTGACAGCTTCTCAGAGCCAGGCAAATTCATTTATCAGGGTCATTGTAATGGATATATCCAAAGAAATGGCAATATAATCCAAGGTAAAACAAACAAAAATGTAGATAGTTTTCTGTCATTTCAGCTGCTTGATGTGATTGTGTGATACATTTAGTTGGCTGGCTAGCAAAGGAAAAGAAGCTAGCCTGCATCGGTACAGTGCATTTGGAAAGTTTTCAGCCCCCTTACTTTTTTCCACATTTTGTTACGTTACAGCCTTATACTAAAATGGAGGAAATAAAATAAAATAAAATCTATCTACACACAATACCCCATAATGACAAAGCGATAACATAAAGTTTTTATTAATAAAACAAATATTTTAAAAATACCTTATTTACATACGTTTTCAGACCCTTTGCTATGAGGCTGGAAATTGAGCTCAGGTCCATCCTGTTTCTGAGAGCGATAAATTCCCCACCCAGCCAAAGTCAGCCACACCAAGCCTCTTCCAAGAGCCGGCTGCACACGATAATTCCCGGCTTCTCAAGCCTTATTGCTCAATTAATGGACAAAGGAATATCTGATTTTCAATAGGTTCTGAGAGCGATAAATGACCCACCCAGCAAAAGTCAGCCACACCCTTAGGATTCCACGTTTTAGGTTTCCGTAGTGTAGTGGTTATCACGTTCGCCTAACACGCGAAAGGTCCCGGTTCGAGACCGGGCGGAAACACATTTTAACAAATTGGACAGTAAGCCTATTCACTTCGGGCTCGGTCCCAATTTCGGAATTCATCCTTTTCCTTCGCACTTCTCAGTATTTGGTATTCAGACTTACCTTTTTTGTTGTGTAACGCACTCTGCATGTGTGGCAAGCTTGGGCGCTCTGAATATATTCCTGCTACGTGTGGTCTGAGGTCCATAATGATTCAAATAGTTTATCATGCCAGGGTAAGCCGACAAGAAACACAGCTCTTATTTTAAGTGTTTTTAAAATCCCCTGTGGGGAACATGAAGGGTGGAAAATCGATTGGAACCATTTTCCTGTTTGACCGCTAGATTTTAATGGGTATTATGGCTCTTTCTGTGGTACTCAATTTGGGATATTATGTGAGGTAGACTTGTGGGCATTCCTAATATTTTCCACGACTTCCTCTTTTTGAATTGTCGTTTCCGTAGTGCAGTGGTTATCACGTTCGCCTCACATGCAAAAGTCAGTCACACCCATAGTATTCCACTGAATCGGTTTCTGTAGTGTAGTGGTTATCACGTTCGCCTCACACGCGAAAGGTCCCCGGCTCGAAACCGGGCGGAAACATTTAGTAATATTCAAAATTTCCCAATGCCCAGATTCTAGCATTTGGTTTGAAACAGTTGACTTTTGTCTAAACCTTGCTGTCTCCCTCTCCGACCTGGGGATCAATGTTGCCGTTTTTTGGGGACCTCCACCGTGCGATCTGTATGAATGTGACCAGACTGACAGCTTCTCAGAGCCAGGCAAATTCATTTATCAGGGTCATTGTAATGGATATATCCAAAGAAATGGCAATATAATCCAAGGTAAAACAAACAAAAATGTAGATAGTTTTCTGTCATTTCAGCTGCTTGATGTGATTGTGTGATACATTTAGTTGGCTGGCTAGCAAAGGAAAAGAAGCTAGCCTACATCGGTACAATGCATTTGGAAAGTTTTCAGCCCCCTTACTTTTTTCCACATTTTGTTACGTTACAGCCTTATACTAAAATGGAGGAAATAAAATAAAATAAAATCTATCTACACACAATACCCCATAATGACAAAGCGATAACATAAAGTTTTTATTAATAAAACAAATATTTTAAAAATACCTTATTTACATACGTTTTCAGACCCTTTGCTATGAGGCTGGAAATTGAGCTCAGGTCCATCCTGTTTCTGAGAGCGATAAATTCCCCACCCAGCCAAAGTCAGCCACACCAAGCCTCTTCCAAGAGCCGGCTGCACACGATAATTCCCGGCTTCTCAAGCCTTATTGCTCAATTAATGGACAAAGGAATATCTGATTTTCAATAGGTTCTGAGAGCGATAAATGACCCACCCAGCAAAAGTCAGCCACACCCTTAGGATTCCACGTTTTAGGTTTCCGTAGTGTAGTGGTTATCACGTTCGCCTAACACGCGAAAGGTCCCCGGTTCGAGACCGGGCGGAAACACATTTTAACAAATTGGACAGTAAGCCTATTCACTTCGGGCTCGGTCCCAATTTCGGAATTCATCCTTTTCCTTCGCACTTCTCAGTATTTGGTATTCAGACTTACCTTTTTTGTTGTGTAACGCACTCTGCATGTGTGGCAAGCTTGGGCGCTCTGAATATATTCCTGCTACGTGTGGTCTGAGGTCCATAATGATTCAAATAGTTTATCATGCCAGGGTAAGCCGACAAGAAACACAGCTCTTATTTTAAGTGTTTTTAAAATCCCCTGTGGGGAACATGAAGGGTGGAAAATCGATTGGAACCATTTTCCTGTTTGACCGCTAGATTTTAATGGGTATTATGGCTCTTTCTGTGGTACTCAATTTGGGATATTATGTGAGGTAGACTTGTGGGCATTCCTAATATTTTCCACGACTTCCTCTTTTTGAATTGTCGTTTCCGTAGTGCAGTGGTTATCACGTTCGCCTCACATGCAAAAGTCAGTCACACCCATAGTATTCCACTGAATCGGTTTCTGTAGTGTAGTGGTTATCACGTTTGCCTCACACGCGAAAGGTCCCCGGTTCGAAACCGGGCGGAAACATTTAGTAATATTCAAAATTTCCCAATGCCCGGATTCTAGCATTTGGTTTGAAACAGTTGACTTTTGTCTAAACCTTGCTGTCTCCCTCTCCGACCTGGGGATCAATGTTGCCGTTTTTTTGGGGACCTCCACCGTGCGATCTGTATGAATGTGACCAGACTGACAGCTTCTCAGAGCCAGGCAAATTCATTTATCAGGGTCATTGTAATGGATATATCCAAAGAAATGGCAATATAATCCAAGGTAAAACAAACAAAAATGTAGATAGTTTTCTGTCATTTCAGCTGCTTGATGTGATTGTGTGATACATTTAGTTGGCTGGCTAGCAAAGGAAAAGAAGCTAGCCTGCATCGGTACAGTGCATTTGGAAAGTTTTCAGCCCCCTTACTTTTTTCCACATTTTGTTACGTTACAGCCTTATACTAAAATGGAGGAAATAAAATAAAATAAAATCTATCTACACACAATACCCCATAATGACAAAGCGATAACATAAAGTTTTTATTAATAAGACAAATATTTAAAAAATACCTTATTTACATACGTTTTCAGACCCTTTGCTATGAGGCTGGAAATTGAGCCCAGGTCCATCCTGTTTCTGAGAGCGATAAATTCCCCACCCAGCCAAAGTCAGCCACACCAAGCCTCTTCCAAGAGCCGGCTGCACACGATAATTCCCGGCTTCTCAAGCCTTATTGCTCAATTAATGGACAAAGGAATATCTGATTTTCAATAGGTTCTGAGAGCGATAAATGACCCACCCAGCAAAAGTCAGCCACACCCTTAGGATTCCACGTTTTAGGTTTCCGTAGTGTAGTGGTTATCACGTTCGCCTAACACGCGAAAGGTCCCCGGTTCGAGACCGGGCGGAAACACATTTTAACAAATTGGACAGTAAGCCTATTCACTTCGGGCTCGGTCCCAATTTCGGAATTCATCCTTTTCCTTCGCACTTCTCAGTATTTGGTATTCAGACTTACCTTTTTTGTTGTGTAACGCACTCTGCATGTGTGGCAAGCTTGGGCGCTCTGAATATATTCCTGCTACGTGTGGTCTGAGGTCCATAATGATTCAAATAGTTTATCATGCCAGGGTAAGCCGACAAGAAACACAGCTCTTATTTTAAGTGTTTTTAAAATCCCCTGTGGGGAACATGAAGGGTGGAAAATCGATTGGAACCATTTTCCTGTTTGACCGCTAGATTTTAATGGGTATTATGGCTCTTTCTGTGGTACTCAATTTGGGATATTATGTGAGGTAGACTTGTGGTCATTCCTAATATTTTCCACGACTTCCTCTTTTTGAATTGTCGTTTCCGTAGTGCAGTGGTTATCACGTTCGCCTCACATGCAAAAGTCAGTCACACCCATAGTATTCCACTGAATCGGTTTCTGTAGTGTAGTGGTTATCACGTTTGCCTCACACGCGAAAGGTCCCGGCTCGAAACCGGGCGGAAACATTTAGTAATATTCAAAATTTCCCAATGCCCGGATTCTAGCATTTGGTTTGAAACAGTTGACTTTTGTCTAAACCTTGCTGTCTCCCTCTCCGACCTGGGGATCAATGTTGCCGTTTTTTGTGGACCTCCACCGTGCAATCTGTATGAATGTGACCAGACTGACAGCTTCTCAGAGCCAGGCAAATTCATTTATCAGGGTCATTGTAATGGATATATCCAAAGAAATGGCAATATAATCCAAGGTAAAACAAACAAAAATGTAGATAGTTTTCTGTCATTTCAGCTGCTTGATGTGATTGTGTGATACATTTAGTTGGCTGGCTAGCAAAGGAAAAGAAGCTAGCCTACATCGGTACAATGCATTTGGAAAGTTTTCAGCCCCCTTACTTTTTTCCACATTTTGTTACGTTACAGCCTTATACTAAAATGGAGGAAATAAAATAAAATAAAATCTATCTACACACAATACCCCATAATGACAAAGCGATAACATAAAGTTTTTATTAATAAAACAAATATTTTAAAAATACCTTATTTACATACGTTTTCAGACCCTTTGCTATGAGGCTGGAAATTGAGCTCAGGTCCATCCTGTTTCTGAGAGCGATAAATTCCCCACCCAGCCAAAGTCAGCCACACCAAGCCTCTTCCAAGAGCCGGCTGCACACGATAATTCCCGGCTTCTCAAGCCTTATTGCTCAATTAATGGACAAAGGAATATCTGATTTTCAATAGGTTCTGAGAGCGATAAATGACCCACCCAGCAAAAGTCAGCCACACCCTTAGGATTCCACGTTTTAGGTTTCCGTAGTGTAGTGGTTATCACGTTCGCCTAACACGCGAAAGGTCCCCGGTTCGAGACCGGGCGGAAACACATTTTAACAAATTGACAGTAAGCCTATTCACTTCGGGCTCGGTCCCAATTTCGGAATTCATCCTTTTCCTTCGCACTTCTCAGTATTTGGTATTCAGACTTACCTTTTTTGTTGTGTAACGCACTCTGCATGTGTGGCAAGCTTGGGCGCTCTGAATATATTCCTGCTACGTGTGGTCTGAGGTCCATAATGATTCAAATAGTTTATCATGCCAGGGTAAGCCGACAAGAAACACAGCTCTTATTTTAAGTGTTTTTAAAATCCCCTGTGGGGAACATGAAGGGTGGAAAATCGATTGGAACCATTTTCCTGTTTGACCGCTAGATTTTAATGGGTATTATGGCTCTTTCTGTGGTACTCAATTTGGGATATTATGTGAGGTAGACTTGTGGGCATTCCTAATATTTTCCACGACTTCCTCTTTTTGAATTGTCGTTTCCGTAGTGCAGTGGTTATCACGTTCGCCTCACATGCAAAAGTCAGTCACACCCATAGTATTCCACTGAATCTGTTTCTGTAGTGTAGTGGTTATCACGTTCGCCTCACACGCGAAAGGTCCCGGTTCGAAACCGGGCAGAAACATTTAGTAATATTCAAAATTTCCCAATGCCCGGATTCTAGCATTTGGTTTGAAACAGTTGACTTTTGTCTAAACCTTGCTGTCTCCCTCTCCGACCTGGGGATCAATGTTGCCGTTTTTTGGGGACCTCCACCGTGCGATCTGTATGAATGTGACCAGACTGACAGCTTCTCAGAGCCAGGCAAATTCATTTATCAGGGTCATTGTAATGGATATATCCAAAGAAATGGCAATATAATCCAAGGTAAAACAAACAAAAATGTAGATAGTTTTCTGTCATTTCAGCTGCTTGATGTGATTGTGTGATACATTTAGTTGGCTGGCTAGCAAAGGAAAAGAAGCTAGCCTGCATCGGTACAGTGCATTTGGAAAGTTTTCAGCCCCCTTACTTTTTTCCACATTTTGTTACGTTACAGCCTTATACTAAAATGGAGGAAATAAAATAAAATAAAATCTATCTACACACAATACCCCATAATGACAAAGCGATAACATAAAGTTTTTATTAATAAAACAAATATTTTAAAAATACCTTATTTACATACGTTTTCAGACCCTTTGCTATGAGGCTGGAAATTGAGCCCAGGTCCATCCTGTTTCTGAGAGCGATAAATTCCCCACCCAGCCAAAGTCAGCCACACCAAGCCTCTTCCAAGAGCCGGCTGCACACGATAATTCCCGGCTTCTCAAGCCTTATTGCTCAATTAATGGACAAAGGAATATCTGATTTTCAATAGGTTCTGAGAGCGATAAATGACCCACCCAGCAAAAGTCAGCCACACCCTTAGGATTCCACGTTTTAGGTTTCCGTAGTGTAGTGGTTATCACGTTCGCCTAACACGCGAAAGGTCCCCGGTTCGAGACCGGGCGGAAACACATTTTAACAAATTGGACAGTAAGCCTATTCACTTCGGGCTCGGTCCCAATTTCGGAATTCATCCTTTTCCTTCGCACTTCTCAGTATTTGGTATTCAGACCTACCTTTTTTGTTGTGTAACGCACTCTGCATATGTGGCAAGCTTGGGCGCTCTGAATATATTCCTGCTACGTGTGGTCTGAGGTCCATAATGATTCAAATAGTTTATCATGCCAGGGTAAGCCGACAAGAAACACAGCTCTTATTTTAAGTGTTTTTAAAATCCCCTGTGGGGAACATGAAGGGTGGAAAATCGATTGGAACCATTTTCCTGTTTGACCACTAGATTTTAATGGGTATTATGGCTCTTTCTGTGGTACTCAATTTGGGATATTATGTGAGGTAGACTTGTGGGCATTCCTAATATTTTCCACGACTTCCTCTTTTTGAATTGTCGTTTCCGTAGTGCAGTGGTTATCACGTTCGCCTCACATGCAAAAGTCAGTCACACCCATAGTATTCCACTGAATCGGTTTCTGTAGTGTAGTGGTTATCACGTTCGCCTCACACGCGAAAGGTCCCCGGCTCGAAACCGGGCGGAAACATTTAGTAATATTCAAAATTTCCCAATGCCCAGATTCTAGCATTTGGTTTGAAACAGTTGACTTTTGTCTAAACCTTGCTGTCTCCCTCTCCGACCTGGGGATCAATGTTGCCGTTTTTTGGGGACCTCCACCGTGCGATCTGTATGAATGTGACCAGACTGACAGCTTCTCAGAGCCAGGCAAATTCATTTATCAGGGTCATTGTAATGGATATATCCAAAGAAATGGCAATATAATCCAAGGTAAAACAAACAAAAATGTAGATGGTTTTCTGTCATTTCAGCTGCTTGATGTGATTGTGTGATACATTTAGTTGGCTGGCTAGCAAAGGAAAAGAAGCTAGCCTGCATCGGTACAGTGCATTTGGAAAGTTTTCAGCCCCCTTACTTTTTTCCACATTTTGTTACGTTACAGCCTTATACTAAAATGGAGGAAATAAAATAAAATAAAATCTATCTACACACAATACCCCATAATGACAAAGCGATAACATAAAGTTTTTATTAATAAAACAAATATTTTAAAAATACCTTATTTACATACGTTTTCAGACCCTTTGCTATGAGGCTGGAAATTGAGCTCAGGTCCATCCTGTTTCTGAGAGCGATAAATTCCCCACCCAGCCAAAGTCAGCCACACACCAAGCCTCTTCCAAGAGCCGGCTGCACACGATAATTCCCGGCTTCTCAAGCCTTATTGCTCAATTAATGGACAAAGGAATATCTGATTTTCAATAGGTTCTGAGAGCGATAAATGACCCACCCAGCAAAAGTCAGCCACACCCTTAGGATTCCACGTTTTAGGTTTCCGTAGTGTAGTGGTTATCACGTTCGCCTAACACGCGAAAGGTCCCCGGTTCGAGACCGGGCGGAAACACATTTTAACAAATTGGACAGTAAGCCTATTCACTTCGGGCTCGGTCCCAATTTCGGAATTCATCCTTTTCCTTCGCACTTCTCAGTATTTGGTATTCAGACTTACCTTTTTTGTTGTGTAACGCACTCTGCATGTGTGGCAAGCTTGGGCGCTCTGAATATATTCCTGCTACGTGTGGTCTGAGGTCCATAATGATTCAAATAGTTTATCATGCCAGGGTAAGCCGACAAGAAACACAGCTCTTATTTTAAGTGTTTTTAAAATCCCCTGTGGGGAACATGAAGGGTGGAAAATCGATTGGAACCATTTTCCTGTTTGACCGCTAGATTTTAATGGGTATTATGGCTCTTTCTGTGGTACTCAATTTGGGATATTATGTGAGGTAGACTTGTGGGCATTCCTAATATTTTCCACGACTTCCTCTTTTTGAATTGTCGTTTCCGTAGTGCAGTGGTTATCACGTTCGCCTCACATGCAAAAGTCAGTCACACCCATAGTATTCCACTGAATCGGTTTCTGTAGTGTAGTGGTTATCACGTTCGCCTCACACGCGAAAGGTCCCCGGTTCGAAACCGGGCGGAAACATTTAGTAATATTCAAAATTTCCCAATGCCCGGATTCTAGCATTTGGTTTGAAACAGTTGACTTTTGTCTAAACCTTGCTGTCTCCCTCTCCGATCTGGGGATCAATGTTGCCGTTTTTTGGGGGACCTCCACCGTGCGATCTGTATGAATGTGACCAGACTGACAGCTTCTCAGAGCCAGGCAAATTCATTTATCAGGGTCATTGTAATGGATATATCCAAAGAAATGGCAATATAATCCAAGGTAAAACAAACAAAAATGTAGATGGTTTTCTGTCATTTCAGCTGCTTGATGTGATTGTGTGATACATTTAGTTGGCTGGCTAGCAAAGGAAAAGAAGCTAGCCTGCATCGGTACAGTGCATTTGGAAAGTTTTCAGCCCCCTTACTTTTTTCCACATTTTGTTACGTTACAGCCTTATACTAAAATGGAGGAAATAAAATAAAATAAAATCTATCTACACACAATACCCCATAATGACAAAGCGATAACATAAAGTTTTTATTAATAAAACAAATATTTTAAAAATACCTTATTTACATACGTTTTCAGACCCTTTGCTATGAGGCTGGAAATTGAGCTCAGGTCCATCCTGTTTCTGAGAGCGATAAATTCCCCACCCAGCCAAAGTCAGCCACACCAAGCCTCTTCCAAGAGCCGGCTGCACACGATAATTCCCGGCTTCTCAAGCCTTATTGCTCAATTAATGGACAAAGGAATATCTGATTTTCAATAGGTTCTGAGAGCGATAAATGACCCACCCAGCAAAAGTCAGCCACACCCTTAGGATTCCACGTTTTAGGTTTCCGTAGTGTAGTGGTTATCACGTTCGCCTAACACGCGAAAGGTCCCCGGTTCGAGACCGGGCGGAAACACATTTTAACAAATTGGACAGTAAGCCTATTCACTTCGGGCTCGGTCCCAATTTCGGAATTCATCCTTTTCCTTCGCACTTCTCAGTATTTGGTATTCAGACCTACCTTTTTTGTTGTGTAACGCACTCTGCATATGTGGCAAGCTTGGGCGCTCTGAATATATTCCTGCTACGTGTGGTCTGAGGTCCATAATGATTCAAATAGTTTATCATGCCAGGGTAAGCCGACAAGAAACACAGCTCTTATTTTAAGTGTTTTTAAAATCCCCTGTGGGGAACATGAAGGGTGGAAAATCGATTGGAACCATTTTCCTGTTTGACCACTAGATTTTAATGGGTATTATGGCTCTTTCTGTGGTACTCAATTTGGGATATTATGTGAGGTAGACTTGTGGGCATTCCTAATATTTTCCACGACTTCCTCTTTTTGAATTGTCGTTTCCGTAGTGCAGTGGTTATCACGTTCGCCTCACATGCAAAAGTCAGTCACACCCATAGTATTCCACTGAATCGGTTTCTGTAGTGTAGTGGTTATCACGTTTGCCTCACACGCGAAAGGTCCCCGGCTCGAAACCGGGCGGAAACATTTAGTAATATTCAAAATTTCCCAATGCCCAGATTCTAGCATTTGGTTTGAAACAGTTAACTTTTGTCTAAACCTTGCTGTCTCCCTCTCCGATCTGGGGATCAATGTTGCCGTTTTTTTGTGGACCTCCACCAGATCTGTATGAATGTATGAATGTGGCAGACATTGACAGCTTGGATATATCAAAGAGCCAAGGCAAAATAAAATCTATGGAGGAAATAAAATAAAATAAAATCTATCACAGGTAAAACACAATACCCCATAATGACAAAGCGATAACATAAAGTTTTTATTAATAAAACAAATATTTTAAAAATACCTTATTTACATACGTTTTCAGACCCTTTGCTATGAGGCTGGAAATTGAGCCCAGGTCCATCCTGTTTCTGAGAGCGATAAATTCCCCACCCAGCCAAAGTCAGCCACACCAAGCCTCTTCCAAGAGCCGGCTGCACACGATAATTCCCGGCTTCTCAAGCCTTATTGCTCAATTAATGGACAAAGGAATATCTGATTTTCAATAGGTTCTGAGAGCGATAAATGACCCACCCAGCAAAAGTCAGCCACACCCTTAGGATTACAAGTTTTAGGTTTCCGTAGTGTAGTGGTTATCACGTTCGCCTAACACGCGAAAGGTCCCCGGTTCGAGACCGGGCGGAAACACATTTTAACAAATTGGACAGTAAGCCTATTCACTTCGGGCTCGGTCCCAATTTCGGAATTCATCCTTTTCCTTCGCACTTCTCAGTATTTGGTATTCAGACTTACCTTTTTTGTTGTGTAACGCACTCTGCATGTGTGGCAAGCTTGGGCGCTCTGAATATATTCCTGCTACGTGTGGTCTGAGGTCCATAATGATTCAAATAGTTTATCATGCCAGGGTAAGCCGACAAGAAACACAGCTCTTATTTTAAGTGTTTTTAAAATCCCCTGTGGGGAACATGAAGGGTGGAAAATCGATTGGAACCATTTTCCTGTTTGACCGCTAGATTTTAATGGGTATTATGGCTCTTTCTGTGGTACTCAATTTGGGATATTATGTGAGGTAGACTTGTGGGCATTCCTAATATTTTCCACGACTTCCTCTTTTTGAATTGTCGTTTCCGTAGTGCAGTGGTTATCACGTTCGCCTCACATGCAAAAGTCAGTCACACCCATAGTATTCCACTGAATCGGTTTCTGTAGTGTAGTGGTTATCACGTTCGCCTCACACGCGAAAGGTCCCCGGCTCGAAACCGGGCAGAAACATTTAGTAATATTCAAAATTTCCCAATGCCCGGATTCTAGCATTTGGTTTGAAACAGTTGACTTTTGTCTAAACCTTGCTGTCTCCCTCTCCGACCTGGGGATCAATGTTGCCGTTTTTTGGGGACCTCCACCGTGCAATCTGTATGAATGTGACCAGACTGACAGCTTCTCAGAGCCAGGCAAATTCATTTATCAGGGTCATTGTAATGGATATATCCAAAGAAATGGCAATATAATCCAAGGTAAAACAAACAAAAATGTAGATGGTTTTCTGTCATTTCAGCTGCTTGATGTGATTGTGTGATACATTTAGTTGGCTGGCTAGCAAAGGAAAAGAAGCTAGCCTGCATCGGTACAATGCATTTGGAAAGTTTTCAGCCCCCTTACTTTTTTCCACATTTTGTTACGTTACAGCCTTATACTAAAATGGAGGAAATAAAATAAAATAAAATCTATCTACACACAATACCCCATAATGACAAAGCGATAACATAAAGTTTTTATTAATAAAACAAATATTTTAAAAATACCTTATTTACATACGTTTTCAGACCCTTTGCTATGAGGCTGGAAATTGAGCCCAGGTCCATCCTGTTTCTGAGAGCGATAAATTCCCCACCCAGCCAAAGTCAGCCACACCAAGCCTCTTCCAAGAGCCGGCTGCACACGATAATTCCCGGCTTCTCAAGCCTTATTGCTCAATTAATGGACAAAGGAATATCTGATTTTCAATAGGTTCTGAGAGCGATAAATGACCCACCCAGCAAAAGTCAGCCACACCCTTAGGATTCCACGTTTTAGGTTTCCGTAGTGTAGTGGTTATCACGTTCGCCTAACACGCGAAAGGTCCCCGGTTCGAGACCGGGCGGAAACACATTTTAACAAATTGGACAGTAAGCCTATTCACTTCGGGCTCGGTCCCAATTTCGGAATTCATCCTTTTCCTTCGCACTTCTCAGTATTTGGTATTCAGACCTACCTTTTTTGTTGTGTAACGACTCTGCATGTGTGGCAAGCTTGGGCGCTCTGAATATATTCCTGCTACGTGTGGTCTGAGGTCCATAATGATTCAAATAGTTTATCATGCCAGGGTAAGCCGACAAGAAACACAGCTCTTATTTTAAGTGTTTTTAAAATCCCCTGTGGGGAACATGAAGGGTGGAAAATCGATTGGAACCATTTTCCTGTTTGACCACTAGATTTTAATGGGTATTATGGCTCTTTCTGTGGTACTCAATTTGGGATATTATGTGAGGTAGACTTGTGGTCATTCCTAATATTTTCCACGACTTCCTCTTTTTGAATTGTCGTTTCCGTAGTGCAGTGGTTATCACGTTCGCCTCACCTGCAAAAGTCAGTCACACCCATAGTATTCCACTGAATCGGTTTCTGTAGTGTAGTGGTTATCACGTTTGCCTCACACGCGAAAGGTCCCCGGCTCGAAACCGGGCGGAAACATTTAGTAATATTCAAAATTTCCCAATGCCCGGATTCTAGCATTTGGTTTGAAACAGTTGACTTTTGTCTAAACCTTGCTGTCTCCCTCTCCGACCTGGGGATCAATGTTGCCGTTTTTTTGTGGACCTCCACCGTGCAATCTGTATGAATGTGACCAGACTGACAGCTTCTCAGAGCCAGGCAAATTCATTTATCAGGGTCATTGTAATGGATATATCCAAAGAAATGGCAATATAATCCAAGGTAAAACAAACAAAAATGTAGATAGTTTTCTGTCATTTCAGCTGCTTGATGTGATTGTGTGATACATTTAGTTGGCTGGCTAGCAAAGGAAAAGAAGCTAGCCTGCATCGGTACAGTGCATTTGGAAAGTTTTCAGCCCCCTTACTTTTTTCCACATTTTGTTACGTTACAGCCTTATACTAAAATGGAGGAAATAAAATAAAATAAAATCTATCTACACACAATACCCCATAATGACAAAGCGATAACATAAAGTTTTTATTAATAAAACAAATATTTTAAAAATACCTTATTTACATACGTTTTCAGACCCTTTGCTATGAGGCTGGAAATTGAGCCCAGGTCCATCCTGTTTCTGAGAGCGATAAATTCCCCACCCAGCCAAAGTCAGCCACACCAAGCCTCTTCCAAGAGCCGGCTGCACACGATAATTCCCGGCTTCTCAAGCCTTATTGCTCAATTAATGGACAATGGAATATCTGATTTTCAATAGGTTCTGAGAGCGATAAATGACCCACCCAGCAAAAGTCAGCCACACCCTTAGGATTCCACGTTTTAGGTTTCCGTAGTGTAGTGGTTATCACGTTCGCCTAACACGCGAAAGGTCCCCGGTTCGAGACCGGGCGGAAACACATTTTAACAAATTGGACAGTAAGCCTATTCACTTCGGGCTCGGTCCCAATTTCGGAATTCATCCTTTTCCTTCGCACTTCTCAGTATTTGGTATTCAGACCTACCTTTTTTGTTGTGTAACGCACTCTGCATATGTGGCAAGCTTGGGCGCTCTGAATATATTCCTGCTACGTGTGGTCTGAGGTCCATAATGATTCAAATAGTTTATCATGCCAGGGTAAGCCGACAAGAAACACAGCTCTTATTTTAAGTGTTTTTAAAATCCCCTGTGGGGAACATGAAGGGTGGAAAATCGATTGGAACCATTTTCCTGTTTGACCACTAGATTTTAATGGGTATTATGGCTCTTTCTGTGGTACTCAATTTGGGATATTATGTGAGGTAGACTTGTGGGCATTCCTAATATTTTCCACGACTTCCTCTTTTTGTATTGTCGTTTCCGTAGTGCAGTGGTTATCACGTTCGCCTCACATGCAAAAGTCAGTCACACCCATAGTATTCCACTGCATCTGTTTCTGTAGTGTAGTGGTTATCACGTTCGCCTCACACGCGAAAGGTCCCCGGTTCGAAACCGGGCAGAAACATTTAGTAATATTCAAAATTTCCCAATCCCCGGATTCTAGCATTTGGTTTGAAACAATTGACTTTTGTCTAAACCTTGCTGTCTCCCTCTCCGACCTGGGGATCAATGTTGCCGTTTTTTTGGGGACCTCCACCGTGCGATCTGTATGAATGTGACCAGACTGACAGCTTCTCAGAGCCAGGCAAATTCATTTATCAGGGTCATTGTAATGGATATATCCAAAGAAATGGCAATATAATCCAAGGTAAAACAAACAAAAATGTAGATAGTTTTCTGTCATTTCAGCTGCTTGATGTGATTGTGTGATACATTTAGTTGGCCGGCTCGCAAAGGAAAAGAAGCTAGCCTGCATCGGTACAGTGCATTTGGAAAGTTTTCAGACCCCTTACTTTTTTCCACATTTTGTTACGTTACAGCCTTATACTAAAATGGAGGAAATAAAATAAAATAAAATCTATCTACACACAATACCCCATAATGACAAAGCGATAACATAAAGTTTTAATTAATAAAACAAATATTTTAAAAATACCTTATTTACATACGTTTTCAGACCCTTTGCTATGAGGCTGGAAATTGAGCCCAGGTCCATCCTGTTTCTGAGAGCGATAAATTCCCCACCCAGCCAAAGTCAGCCACACCAAGCCTCTTCCAAGAGCCGGCTGCACACGATAATTCCCGGCTTCTCAAGCCTTATTGCTCAATTAATGGACAAAGGAATATCTGATTTTCAATAGGTTCTGAGAGCGATAAATGCCCCACCCAGCAAAAGTCAGCCACACCCTTAGGATTACACGTATTGGGTTTCCGTAGTGTAGTGGTTATCACGTTCGCCTAACACGCGAAAGGTCCCCGGTTCGAGACCGGGCGGAAACACATTTTAACAAATTGGACAGTAAGCCTATTCACTTCGGGCTCGGTCCCAATTTCGGAATTCATCCTTTTCCTTCGCACTTCTCAGTATTTGGTATTCAGACTTACCTTTTTTGTTGTGTAACGCACTCTGAATGTGTGGCAAGCTTGGGCGCTCTGAATATATTCCTGCTACGTGTGGTCTGAGGTCCATAATGATTCAATTAGTTTATCATACCAGGGTAAGCCGACAAGAAACACAGCTCTTATTTTAAGTGTTTTTAAAATCCCCTGTGGGGAACATGAAGGGTGGAAAATCGATTGGAACCATTTTCCTGTTTGACCGCTAGATTTTAATGGGTATTATGGCTCTTTCTGTGGTACTCAATTTGGGATATTATGTGAGGTAGACTTGTGGGCATTCCTAATATTTTCCACGACTTCCTCTTTTTGTATTGTCGTTTCCGTAGTGCAGTGGTTATCACGTTCGCCCCACATGCAAAAGTCAGTCACACCCATAGTATTCCACTGCATCTGTTTCTGTAGTGTAGGGGTTATCACGTTCGCCTCACACGCGAAAGGTCCCCGGGCAGAAACATTTAGTAATATTCAAAATTTCCCAATGCCCGGATTCTAGCATTTGGTTTGAAACAATTGACTTTTGTCTAAACCTTGCTGTCTCCCTCTCCGACCTGGGGATCAATGTTGCCGTTTTTTTGGGGACCTCCACCGTGCAATCTGTATGAATGTGACCAGACTGACAGCTTCTCAGAGCCAGGCAAATTCATTTATCAGGGTCATTGTAATGGATATATCCAAAGAAATGGCAATATAATCCAAGGTAAAACAAACAAATATGTAGATGGTTTTCTGTCATTTCAGCTGCTTGATGTGATTGTGTGATACATTTAGTTGGCTGGCTAGCAAAGGAAAAGAAGCTAGCCTGCATCGGTACAGTGCATTTGGAAAGTTTTCAGCCCCCTTACTTTTTTCCACATTTTGTTACGTTACAGCCTTATACTAAAATGGAGGAAATAAAATAAAATAAAATCTATCTACACACAATACCCCATAATGACAAAGCGATAACATAAATTTTTTATTAATAAAACAAATATTTTAAAAATACCTTATTTACATACGTTTTCAGACCCTTTCATAGTTGAGCTCTTATGCTTCTGGAAAGTATTTTGATGCACTATGGGGTGATAACAGGCACTAGAAGTGCAATCATAATGACTCATAATGCATTATAAACAACCATATCACAGGAAGTGTTTCTATTATGTTTCTGTAAGACTACAGTGCCCATTTATTTTTACCTACCTGTTCATTCCCTATTCTGACCCCAAAACCATTCACATCAAGTGTCTGCTTTATAGAATGTGTAAAGACATTTCAATGAGAGGGTTAGTAAAGGTCTTATCTACCTGTATCTATGAGGATAGCTGCCCACCTTAGAGCTATAGTTTATCCCCTCCCTGCCAGTCCATTATCTAAATTGCGTAATCTACCAGAAGGACCTCGGCAGACTATTTGGTAGGAAAATCGCTAGGTTCTCTATTTCCCCATTGAAATAACAACAAAGTAGGAGCATTAGAATCTTTAGCCTGATGAATGTAAACTGTAAGCAGTCAACTGTTAAGTCTACACCTGTTGATGACAAACGATGTGACAAATAAACATTTGATTTGAATATAGGAGTATGAGATCTATACTTCATACAAACAGTTCATCTTAAACGGCAGAATAATATAATCTGTCCCATTTTAAATAACTTTATTCAACATTATTTTCATTTGATAAAATGTTGAGATATATCACTTTGTTTAGTTACACATTTCAAATATGGACAGTGCATAATGATCATTACTAGACAGCCATTTTCACTTCTTGCCATAGATTTTCAAGCCAATTTAAGTCAAAACTGTAACTCAGCCACTCAGGAACATTCAATGTCATCTTGGTAAACAATTCCAGTGTATAACATGATGTAGCCACCACCATGCTTGAAAATATGAAGAGTGGTATTCAGTGATGTGTTAGATTTGCCCCAAACACAACACTTTGTATTCAGGACATAATGTACATTTCTTTGCCACATTTTCTGTAGCTTTACTTTAGTGCCTTATTGCAAACAGGATGCATGTTTTGGAATATTTGTATTCTGTACAGGCTTCATTTTTTTCACTTTGTCATTTAGACAATGGAGTAACCACAATGTAGATGATTAATCCTCAGCCATCCTCAGCCAACTCACTGAGTGGTTTCCTTTCTCTCTGGCAACTGAGTTAGGAAGGACACCTATATCTTTATACTGAGTGTAATTAATAACTTCACCATGCTCAAAGGGATGTCCAATGTCTGCTTTTTATTTTAGGTGCCCTTCTTTGTTAGCCATTGGAAAACCTTCCTGGTCTTTGTGGTTGAAACTGTGTTTAAATTTCCCTGCTCGACTAAGGGACCATACAGATAATTGTATGTGTGGTGTACAGAAATCATGTTAAACACTATTATTGCACACAGAGTGAGTCCAACCAACATTTTGTGACTTATTTTTTTCTCCTGAAAGTATTTAGGCTTGTCATAACAAAGGGGTTGAATACTTATTGACTCAATACATTTCAGATTGTATTATGTGTAGGCCAGTGACACAAAATCTAAATTTGATCCATTTTAAATGAGGGCTGTAACACAAGAAATTGTGGAAAAAGTCAAAGGGTGTGAATACTTTCTGAAGGCACTGTATATAATGGTGTGTATAGACAGTATGGACGTGAATAGAAAAGGTGTGTGTATAGCAGTAGTTATATGTAGGATGAGCCTTGACCGTCAGGAAGTTCTGGACCCACTTGCATAGGGAGGGGTTCAGACCTAGGACCCTGAGCTTAGTGATGAGCTTGGAGGGTACTATGGTGTTGAAGGCTGAGCTGTAGTCGATGAACTAGTCGATGGACCTTGTATCAAATGGTGGGATGAACAACTACATTGGTATGTCATATATCATATACAAAGTCCTTATTTACCGCCTTATCTTCCACCTGCTCTCCTTCACCGCTAGCAGATACCAGACACAGTCTACTAAGTGGTTGCTACTTCAAAGCACCCAGGGCCGTTACCGAGTTAGGCAAAACTGCCTTCTCGTGTTGTGCACCAGAAGCATGGAATTGTCTACAAAGTATGGCTCGTCTAGACGTATTAGTACCCCTCAGTACCCCTCAGAGTTTAAAACTCTGGTGCAAAATACTGTTCAGGAAAAGTGTACATCTTTCCTGTAGGCTGGATTGTGTTGCTGTACCGATTGTATTGTATGTATAACGTTTTGTAATGTATTGCCTATTGCTGCCTTTGCAGGTGTCCCTTGCAAAATATACTCTGTCTCAATGCCAACTGTTTCATGTTGGCGAAACGGTCTATGACTCTGTCATACAGTACACACTTTTAGTTTTTTGTTGTACTAGGCTACCTGGCTCAAATGCTTGCCCGCTAGGCTAACTTCCTTTCACGACATAGGAAACGATGAGCCAGCTAGTTAACATTAGCCCACTACATTTTTTTTTTAAATTTTGCCTTTATTTAACCAGGCAAGTCAGTTAATGATGGGGCTATGGGAAATACTGCCCCCTTTGGATGAATTGTGTGCCCAAAGTTAACTAAAAAAAAAACTGTCAGAAATTGCTAATATATGCATATAATAATTATTATTGAATAGAAAACACTCTAAAGCTTCTAAAACCGTTCGAATGTCTGTATGTAAAGCAGAACTCACAGGGCAGCAATTCTCCCAAACTCTCTCTCTCTCCTAAGAAAGTTGCTCCAACTTTGACGTCATCGCCCCCACCCACCCCAACCAGCTACGGATCTGGGAACAGTTTCTATTTCTTCAGCGCGCTCTCGTCTTTCAATGAGACGTGCAACGGAGAAAATAGCACGAGCTTTGACTGCTTGGTGGGCAAAATACTGAGGTGTCACGAGTTTTCAGGAGCGCGCTCTGTGTAAACGGACTGTTTTTTCCAATCTGGTTGAAGAGAGTTCGTTACGTTTGATTTAATCGCCAATTGTTTTGTACGTTAAAAACATCCTAAAGCTTGATTCTGCACTTAGTTTGACCAGTTTAGTCGACATATAATATGTAAATTTGAAGTTTTGATGCGCAATTTTCGTGATCAGAAGTCCTTTTTGGGGTAATTCACCTGAAGATGTTAGCTTTTGCTAATGCAAAGACACACCAACAGCAACCAAACGTTATATTAGGTAAGTATAACTCCTTCCACGGCATTCTTGTCGAAGACCATCAAAGGTAAGGGAATATTTATGTTATAAAATTGTATTTTTGTCGAATCCAACATAGTAGAGAAATAATGCTAATGGCTGAGCGCCGTCTCAGATTATTGAATAGTGAACGAATTCTGTAACGTTAAAAATAAATGTAACACAGCGTTTGCATTAAGAAGAAGTGTATCTTTCTAAATATATGTAGAACATGTATATTTAGTCAAAGTTTATGATGTTTATTGCTGTTATCTGGCGTTAGCTGCTGGAGATATTTATAATTTCTCCGGTCATTTCTGCTGCATTTTTTGAACATGGCTCAATGTAAATGGAGATTTATGGATATAAATTGCATATTATTGAAAAAAACATAAATGTACTGTGTAACATGTGCTATTACTGTCATCTGATGAAGTTTTTCAAAAGGTTAGTGAATTATTTTTCTTTTAATCCTGCGTTTGTGATTGTGCTATTTTGCATAGCCATGTGGCTACATATTGTATGTTTCCCTAGTGGTGGTTTAACATAAATATGTGCTATGTTTTCGCTGTAAAACATTTTAAAATTCTGACATGCTGGGTAGATGAACAAGGTGTTTATCTTTCATTTAAGCTATTGGACTTGTTAATGTGTGGAGGTTAAATATTTCTAAGAATATTTTTGCTTTCCCTGCACCACCGTTGTGGGCTGAAGGGGGGGGGGTTCCTAGTTGGGAACCCGTAGCCCCTTGTGGTTTTAAGAACAAATTCTTATTTTCAATGATGGCCTGGGAACAGTGGGTTAACGGCCTGTACAGGGGCAGAATGACAGATTTGTACCTTGTCAGCTCAGGGGTTTGAACTCACAAACTGCAAGTTACTAGTCCAACGCTCTAACCACTAGGCTACCCTGCCGCCACATCTAGCTACATATTAAACTTCCATCATCTCAGACTAGGTGATGGTTGGATCAGAGTCTCCGTTATAATCATTGACCAGTACGGAGAATTAAGTAAAACCGCAAGTATAAATCCTTATCTCCATCAATTGACGTTTTTTTTCTGTAAATTATGTTTCATATTTGATGCGTTGTGATTGGTGTGAAGCCAAATACTTTTTTTGGTGCGCCAGGACCATTCACAGTTGAGCTCACTCAGTTTAACTCAATGCTGATTGGATATTATTATTATTATTTTTTATATCAATGCTCGCTGGCTTCCCTTGCGTTCAATGTGTTCATTCTAGGTGTTTATGTAAGTCTATGGTTGCCTGGATTGGTTCTCAATCAGAGACAGGTGTTTATCGTTGTCTCTGATTGGGAACCATATTTAGGCAGCCATGTTCTTTGGGTATTTTGTGAGTGATTGTTTCCTGTGTCAGTGTTTGTGCCACACGGGACTGTTTCGTTGCCAGTTCACTTTATTATGTTGTATCTGTGTTCATGTTTAGTTTTTCTTATTAAAAACCATGGACACCTACCTGCTTATTGGTCTGATCCTTGTTTGACCTCTTCAGAAGAAGAGGAGGAAATCTGCCGTGACAGACAACTCAACTAAATGTAAATCAAAATTGTTGAAATTATGTCTGTTCCCAGTGGGTTGTTGACCATTTTAAAATGGCACACGCTATAATGGCACAGATACAAAAATGAGTCTGCAATATATCTCTATGGTCTGTCTCATTGGCTAGAATGGTCCAGCCCTATCTCACCTCCTCCCGTCTAACTTCCACCATTGAGGACATCTATTTCCATTGTCAGAGCGGTCACTTGACTATCTTGTCAATATAATAGACAATCTTCGGCTTTAAGTGTGGTAATAAGGTGGCCAATAATGGTTCCAATTGAGATCATCGGTGCTGGTGATCTTGATGCATTTGACGGTTTATCATAAGATCACCTCGTTATAATACGGTGGCCAATATTGGTTGGAATTAGGTCCAAATGTTTACTCTAACTGCCTTAGCAGTGCTAACAAGTAGGTTTGTTTTATTTGGGCCAAATTTAGGCATATAATATCTATTCCTTTTTAATGTGCTTTGAATAAAGTTGGTATTCAGACATCCCGTATGCAGGTGCATAACAGGCTTTGCAGGTGTTTCTACCTTGCGTGCACTGAATACATTTAAATAAACTACTGAAAACCTTGCCACATGCTGGCCAACAGCTTTTCTCGTGGAGTTTTCATTTAATATGGTTTTCAGTACATTCATCTAAAGTCATTCCTTTAAATATGGATTATCTGTAATACATATTTTTCGACAACCTAGAATATACAGTACATGGAGATACAGTTGAAGTCAGAAGTTTACATACACTTAGGTTGGAGTCATTAAAACTCGATTTTCAACCACTCCACAAATGTCTTGTTAACAAACTATAGTTTTGGCAAGTCGGTTAGGACATCTACTTTGTGCATGACACAAGTAATTTTTCCAACAATTGTTCACAGACAGATTATTTCACTTATAATTCACTGCATCACAATTCCAGTGGGTCAGAAGTTTACATACACTAAGTTGAATGTGCCTTGAAACAGCGTGGAAAATTCCAGAAAATTATGTCATGGCTTTAAAAGCTTCTGACAGGCTAATTGACATCATTTGAGTCTATTGGAGATGTACCTGTGGATGTATTTCAAGGCCTACCTTCAAACTCAGTGCCTCTTTGCTTGACATCTGTAGGAGAGGGACATTCTTCTTACCAAACCACATTACCTTTGTTTTGGAGGTGTTCAGAACAAGGTTAAGGGCAGAGAAAGCCTGTTGGACACTAAGAAAGCTTTGTTGTAGAGCGTTTAACACAATATCTGGGGAGGGGCCAGTTGAGTATAAGACGGTATTATCTGCATATAAATGGTTGAGAGAGCTTCCTATTGCCTTAGCTACGTTGTTGATGTAAATTGAGTAGAGCGTGGAGCCAAGGATCGAGCCTTGAGGTGACAGGCAGTGGCTGAGACAGCAGATGTTCTGACATTATGCACTGCACTCTTTGAGAGAGGAAGTTAGCAAACCAGGCCAAAGAGACACCAATACTCCTTAGCCGGGCCACAATAATGGAATGGTCTACCGTATCAAAAGCTTTGACCAAGTCAATAAAAATAGCAGCACAACATTGCTTAGAATCAAGGACAATGGTGACATCATTGAGGACCTTTAACCCCTAGCGACGAGCAATCCTGTATATGGGAGCGTAATCATAGCCTCAAGCTCATTACCATAACGCAACGTTTCCTATTCATGAAAATCGCAAATGAAATGAAATAAATATATTCAAACACAAGCTTAGCCTTTTGTTAACACTGTCATCTAAGATTTTCAAAATATGCTTTTCAACCAAAGCTACACAAGCATTTGTGTAAGAGTATTGATAGCCTAGCATAGCATTAAGCCAAGCATTCAGCAGGCAACATTGTCACAAAAACAAGAAAAGCATTCAAATAAAATCATTTACCTTTGAAGAACTTCGGATGTTTTCAATGACGAGACTCTTAGTTAGATAGCAAATGTTAATTTTTTCCAAAAAGATTATTTGTGTAGATGAAATAGCTCCGTTTTGTTCATCACGGTTGGCTAAGAAAAAGACCGGAAAATGCAGTCACTTACAACGCCAAACTTTTTTCCAAAATAGCTCCATAATATCGACAGAAACATGGCAAACGTTGTTTAGAATCAATCCTCAAGGTGTTTTTCACATATCTATTCGATAATCTATCAATGGTGGCAGTTGGCTTCTCATCAGAAGCAAACGGAAAAATACTGCAGCTGGAGATTACGCAATAATTGCGACGGAGGACACCAAGCGACCACCTGGTAGATGTAGTCTCTTATGGTCAATCTTCCAATGATATGCCTACAAATACGTCACAATGCTGTCGACACCTTAGGGAAGCGACAGAAAGCATAAGCTCATTCGTGGCCCATTCACAGCCATATAAGGAGTCATTGGCATGAGGCGGTTTCAAAAAATGCGGCACTTCCTGAATGGATTTTTATCTGGGTTTTTTCTGTAACATCAGTTCTGTGGCCCTCACAGACAATATCTTTGCAGTTTTGGAAACGTCAGAGTGTTTTCTTTCCAAAGCTGTCAATTATATGCATTGTCGAGCATCTTTATGTGGCAAAATATCTTGTTTAAAACGGGAACGTTTTTCATCAAAAATTTAAATAGTGCCCCCTATATCCAAGAATTTAAGGTCGCTGTGACACATCCATAACCTGAGCGGAAACCAGATTGCATATCAGAGAGAATACTATAGACATCAAGAAAGCCAGTCAGTTGATTATTGACAAGTTTTTCCAACACTTTTTATAATAAGGGGAAAAATGAATAGGCCTGTAACAGTTCCAAGCAATGGGAACCTCCCCAGAGAGAAGAGAGGTTAAAAAGGTCAGAGATATGCTTGGCGAGTATAGGGGAGTCTAGGCAGCAACCTTAAAGAAGAAAGAGTCGAAACCATCTAACCTAGATGTTTTTTGGGGTCAAGTTTAAGGAGCTACCTTAGCACCTCAGACTCAGTGACCGCCTGCCGGGAGAAACTTTGTAGCTGGACAGGGGACAAAGAAGGAGAAACATCAGGGATAGTTGCATTAGAAGGGGTGGGAGATGAGGAAATGTTGATGGGCAAGGAGGCATGGCTGAGTCAAATAGGAACAAAAACATCATTAACTTTAAGGGACATGGGCAGGTTTCAGGAGGAGGGTTTATTCTCCAGGTCTTTAATGTGAATAATACCTAGCAGGGATGCTGTACTGCAGACCACTCTGGGTAGTACCAAGCAGTGATAAAGTACTGCAGACCACTCTGGATAGTAGAAAAGCAGTGATGGAGAACTGTAGACAACTCTGGAGAGTAACAAGCAGTGATGCTGTACTGCAGACCACTCTGGATAGTAGAAAGCAGTGATGCAGTACTGCAGGCCAACCTGGATAGTACCAAGCAGTGATGAAGTACTGCAAACCAATGTAAATAATACCAAACAGTGAAGCAGTACTAAGGACCACTCTGGATAATACCAAGCTGTGATGCAGTACATCAGACCACTCTGGATAGTACCAAGCAGTGATGCAGAACTGCAGACAACTCTGCATAGTACCAAGCAGTGATGCTGTACTGCAAAACAATCTGGATAGTACCAAGCAATGATGCTGTACTGCAGACCACTCTGGATAGTACCAAGCAATGATGCTGTACTGCAAACCACTTTGGATAGTACCAAGCTGTGATGGAGTACTGCAGACCAATATGGATAGGACCAAGGAGTGATTCAGTACTGCAGACCACTCTGGACAGTACAAAGCAGTGACGCAGTACATCAGACCACTCTGGATAGTACCAAGCAGTGATACTGTACTGCAGACCACTCTGGATAGTAGAAAGCAGTGATGGAGTACTGTAGACAACTCTGGGTCGTACAAAGCAGTGATGCTGTACTGCAGACCACTCTGGATAGTACCAAGCAGTGATGCAGAACTGCAGACCACTCTGGATAGTAGAAAGCAGTCATGGAGAACTGTAGACAACTCTGGATAGTAGAAAGCAGTGAGGGAGAACTGCAGACAACTCTGGATAGTACCAAGCAGTGATGCTGTACTGCAGACCACTCTGGATAGTAGAAAGCAGTGATGCAGTACTGCAGACCACTCTGGATAGTACCAAGCAGTGATGCAGTATTGCAGACAACTCTGCATAGTACCAAGCAGTGATGCTGTACTGCAAAAAACTCTGGATAGAACCAAGCAATGATGCTGTACTGCAGACCACTCTGGATAGTATCAAGCAATGATGCTGTACTGCAAAACACTCTGGATAGTACCAAGCTCTGATGCAGTACTGCAGACCAATCTGGATAGTACCAAGCAGTGATGCTGTACTGCAGACCACTCTGGACAGTACAATTCAGTGGTGCAGTACTACAGACCACTCTGGATAGTACCAAGCAGTGATGCAGTACTGCAGACAGCTCTGGATAGTACCAAGCAGTGATGCTGTACTGCAGGCCAATCTGGATAGTACCAAGCAGTGATGCAGTACATCAGACCACTCTGGATAGTACCAAGCAGTGACTCAGTACTGCAGACAACTCTGGATAGTACCAAGCAGTGACACAGTACATCAGACCACTCTGGATAGTACCTAGCAGTGATGAAGTACTGCAGGCCAATCTGGATAGTACCAAGCAGTGATGCAGTACATCAGACCACTCTGGATAGTACCAAGCAGTGACTCAGTACTGCAGACAACTCTGGATAGTACCAAGCAGTGACACAGTACATCAGACCACTCTGGATAGTACCTAGCAGTGATGAAGTACTGCAAACCAATGTGAATAATACCTAGCAGGGATGCTGTACTGCAGACCACTCTGGGTAGTACCAAGCAGTGATAAAGTACTGCAGACCACTCTGGATAGTAGAAAAGCAGTGATGGAGAACTGTAGACAACTCTGGATAGTAGAAAGCAGCGAGGGAGAACTGCATACAACTCTGGAGAGTAACAAGCAGTGATGCTGTACTGCAGACCACTCTGGATAGTAGAAAGCAGTGATGCAGTACTGCAGGCCAACCTGGATAGTACCAAGCAGTGATGAAGTACTGCAAACCAATGTAAATCATACCAAACAGTGAAGCAGTACTAAAGACCACTCTGGATAATACCAAGCTGTGATGCAGTACATCAGACCACTCTGGATAGTACCAAGCAGTGATGCAGAACTGCAGACAACTCTGCATAGTACCAAGCAGTGATGCTGTACTGCAAAACAATCTGGATAGTACCAAGCAATGATGCTGTACTGCAGACCACTCTGGATAGTACCAAGCAATGATGCTGTACTGCAAACCACTTTGGATAGTACCAAGCTGTGATGCAGTACTGCAGACCAATATGGATAGGACCAAGGAGTGATTCAGTACTGCAGACCACTCTGGACAGTACAAAGCAGTGACACAGTACATCAGAAAACTCTGGATAGTACCAAGCAGTGATACTGTACTGCAGACCACTCTGGATAGTAGAAAGCAGTGATGGAGTACTGTAGACAACTCTGGGTCGTACCAAGCAGTGATGCTGTACTGCAGACCACTCTGGATAGTACCAAGCAGTGATGCAGAACTGCAGACCACTCTGGATAGTAGAAAGCAGTGATGGAGAACTGTAGACAACTCTGGATAGTAGAAAGCAGTGAGGGAGAACTGCAGACAACTCTGGATAGTACCAAGCAGTGATGCTGTAATGCAGACCACTCTGGATAGTAGAAAGCAGTGATGCAGCACTGCAGGCCAACCTGGATAGTACAAAGCAGTGATGCAGTACTGCAAACCAATGTAAATAATACCAAGCAGTGAAGCAGTACTAAAGACCACTCTGGATAATACCAAGCTGTGATGCTGTACTGCAGACCACTCTGGATAGTTCCAAGCAGTGATGCAGTATTGCAGACAACTCTGCATAGTACCAAGCAGTGATGCTGTACTGCAAAAAACTCTGGATAGAACCAAGCAATGATGCTGTACTGCAGACCACTCTGGATAGTATCAAGCAATGATGCTGTACTGCAAACCACTCTGGATAGTACCAAGCTGTGATGCAGTACTGCAGACCAATCTGGATAGTACCAAGCAGTGATGCTGTACTGCAGACCACTCTGGACAGTACAATTCAGTGGCGCAGTACATCAGACCACTCTGGATAGTACCAAGCAGTGATGCTGTACTGCAGATAACTCTGGAGAGTAGAAAGCAGGGATGGAGTACTGCAGACCACTCTGGATAGTACCAAGCAGTGATGCTGTACTAAAGACCACTCTGGATAGTACCAAGCAATGATGCTGTACTGCAGACCACTCTGGATAGTACCAAGCAATGATGCTGTACTGCAAACCACTTTGGATAGTACAAAGCTGTGATGCAGTACTGCAGACCAATATGGATAGGACCAAGGAGTGATTCAGTACTGCAGACCACTCTGGACAGTACAAAGCAGTGATGCAGTACATCAGACCACTCTGGATAGTACCAAGCAGTGATACTGTACTGCAGACCACTCTGGATAGTAGAAAGCAGTGATGGAGTACTGTAGACAACTCTGGGTCGTACCAAGCAGTGATGCTGTACTGCAGACCACTCTGGATAGTACCAAGCAGTGATGCAGAACTGCAGACCACTCTGGATAGTAGAAAGCAGTGATGGAGAACTGTAGACAACTCTGGATAGTAGAAAGCAGTGAGGGAGAACTGCAGACAACTCTGGATAGTACCAAGCAGTGATGCTGTACTGCAGACCACTCTGGATAGTAGAAAGCAGTGATGCAGTACTGCAGGCCAACCTGGATAGTACAAAGCAGTGATGCAGGACTGCAAACCAATGTAAATAATACCAAGCAGTGAAGCAGTACTAAAGACCAATCTGGATAATACCAAGCTGTGATGCTGTACTGCAGACCACTCTGGATAGTTCCAAGCAGTGATGCAGTATTGCAGACAACTCTGCATAGTACCAAGCAGTGATGCTGTACTGCAAAAAACTATGGATAGAACCAAGCAATGATGCTGTACTGCAGACCACTCTGGATATTATCAAGCAATGATGCTGTACTGAAAACCACTCTGGATAGTACCAAGCTGTGATGCAGTACTGCAGACCAATCTGGATAGTACCAAGCAGTGATGCTGTACTGCAGACCACTCTGGACAGTACAATTCAGTGGCGCAGTACATCAGACCACTCTGGAAAGTACCAAGCAGTGATGCTGTACTGCAGATAACTCTGGAGAGTAGAAAGCAGGGATGGAGTACTGTAGACAACTCTGGGTAGTACCAAGCAGTGATGCTGTACTAAGACCACTCTGGATAGTACCAAGCAGTGATACTGTACTGCAGACCACTCTGCATAGTAGACAGCAGTGATGCAGTACTGCAGTCCAATCTGGATAGTAACAAGCAGTGATGCTGTACTAAAGACCACTCTGGATAGTACCAAGCAGAGATTCTGTACTGCAGACCACTATGGATAGTAGAAAGCAGTGATGGAGTACTGTAGACAACTCTGGATAGTACCAAGCAGTGATGCTGTACTAAGACCACTCTGGATAGTACCAAGCAGTGATGCTGTACTGCAGACCATTCTGCATAGTAGACAGCAGTGATGCAGTACTGTGTCCCATCTGGATAGAAACAAGCAGTGATGCTGTACTAAAAACCACTCTGGATAGTAGAAAGCAGTGATGGAGAACTGCAGACAACTCTGGATAGTAGAAAGCAGTGATGGAGTACTGCAGACAACTCTGGATAGTACCAAGCAGTGATGCAGTACTGCAGACAAATCTGGATAGTACCAAGCAGTGATGCTGTACTGCAGAACACTCTGGATAGTACCAAGCAGTGACACAGTACATCAGACCACTCTGTATAGTACCAAGCAGTGATGAAGTACTGCAAACCAATGTAAATAATACCAAGCAGTGAAGCAGTACTAAAGACCACTCTGGATAATACCAAGCTGTGATGTTGTACTGCAGACCACTCTGGATAGTACCAAGCAGTGATGCAGAACTGCAGACAACTCTGCATAGTACCAAGCAGTGATGCTGTACTGCAAAAAACTCTGGATAGTACCAAGAAATGATGCTGTACTGCAGACCACTCTGGATAGTACCAAGCAGTGATGCTGTACTGCAAACCACTCTGGATAGTACCAAGCTGTGATTCAGTACTGCAGACCACTCTGGATAGTACCAAGCAGTGATGCTGTACTAAGACCACTCTGGATAGTACCAAGCAGTGATGCTGTACTGCAGACCACTCTGGATAGTAGAAAGCAGTTATGGAGTACTGCAGACAACTCTGGATAGTACCAAGCAGTCATACTGTACTGCAGACCACTCTGGATAGTAGACAGCAGTGATGGAGAACTGCATACAACTCTGGGTAGTACCAAGCAGTGATGCTGTACTAATCACCACTCTGGATAGTACCAAGCAGTGATGCTGTATTGCAGAAAACTCTGGATAGGAGAAAGCAGTTATGGAGTACTGCAGGCAACTCCAGGTAGTACCAAGCAGTGATGCAGTACTGCAGACCAATCTGGATATTACCGAGCAGTGATTCTATACTGCAGACCACTCTGGATAGTACCAAGCAGTGATGCTGTACTAAAGACCACTCTGGATAGCACCAAGCAGTGATGCTGTACTGCAGACCATTCTGGATAGTAGAAAGCAGATATGGAGTACTGCAGACAACTCTCGGTAGTACCAAGCAGTGATACTGTACTGCAGACCACTCTGGATAGTAGAAAGCAGTGATGGAGAACTGCAGACAACTCTGGATAGTAGAAAGCAGTGATGGAGTACTGCAGACAACTCTGGATAGTACCAAGACTCTGGATAGTTCCAATCAGTGATGCAGTATTGCAGACAACTCTGCATAGTACCAAGCAGTGATGCTGTACTGCAAAAAACTCTGGATAGATGAAATCTCGCTTCTTGTGACGGCCGGCCGCCCAACAACCTGCCCGCTTGACCCTATCCCCTCCTCTCTTCTCCAGACCATTTCCGGAGACCTTCTCCCTTACCTCACCTCGCTCATCAACTCATCCCTGACCGCTGGCTACGTCCCTTCCGTCTTCAAGAGAGCGAGAGTTGCACCCCTTCTGAAAAAACCTACACTCGATCCCTCCGATGTCAACAACTACAGACCAGTATCCCTTCTTTCTTTTCTCTCCAAAACTCTTGAACGTGCCGTCCTTGGCCAGCTCTCCCGCTATCTCTCTCAGAATGACCTTCTTGATCCAAATCAGTCAGGTTTCAAGACTAGTCATTCAACTGAGACTGCTCTTCTCTGTATCACGGAGGCGCTCCGCACTGCTAAAGCTAACTCTCTCTCCTCTGCTCTCATCCTTCTAGACCTATCGGCTGCCTTCGATACTGTGAACCATCAGATCCTCCTCTCCACCCTCTCCGAGTTGGGCATCTCCGGCGCGGCCCACGCTTGGATTGCGTCCTACCTGACAGGTCGCTCCTACCAGGTGGCGTGGCGAGAATCTGTCTCCTCGCCACGCGCTCTCACCACTGGTGTCCCCCAGGGCTCTGTTCTAGGCCCTCTCCTATTCTCGCTATACACCAAGTCACTTGGCTCTGTCATAACCTCACATGGTCTCTCCTATCATTGCTATGCAGACGACACACAATTAATCTTCTCCTTTCCCCCTTCTGATGACCAGGTGGCGAATCGCATCTCTGCATGTCTGGCAGACATATCAGTGTGGATGACGGATCACCACCTCAAACTGAACCTCGGCAAGACGGAGCTGCTCTTCCTCCCGGGGAAGGACTGCCCGTTCCATGATCTCGCCATCACGGTTGACAACTCCATTGTGTCCTCCTCCCAGAGCGCTAAGAACCTTGGCGTGATCCTGGACAACACCCTGTCGTTCTCAACCAACATCATGGCGGTGGCCCGTTCCTGTAGGTTCATGCTCTACAACATCCGCAGAGTACGACCGTGCCTCACACAGGAAGCGGCGCAGGTCCTAATCCAGGCACTTGTCATCTCCCGTCTGGATTACTGCAACTCGCTGTTGGCTGGGCTCCCTGCCTGTGCCATTAAACCCCTACAACTCATCCAGAACGCCGCAGCCCGTCTGGTGTTCAACCTTCCCAAGTTCTCTCACGTCACCCCGCTCCTCCGCTCTCTCCACTGGCTTCCAGTTGAAGCTCGCATCCGCTACAATACCATGGTGCTTGCCTACGGAGCTGTGAGGGGAACGGCACCGCAGTACCTCCAGGCTCTGGTCAGGCCCTACACCCAAGCAAGGGCACTGCGTTCATCCACCTCTGGCCTGCTCGCCTCCCTACCATTGAGGAAGTACAGTTCCCGCTCAGCCCAGTCAAAACTGTTCGCTGCTCTGGCCCCCCAATGGTGGAACAAACTCCCTCACGACGCCAGGACAGCGGAGTCAATCACCACCTTCCGGAGACACCTGAAACCCCACCTCTTCAAGGAATACCTAGGATAGGATAAGTAATCCTTCTCCCCCCTTAATGATTTAGATGCACTATTGTAAAGTGGCTGTTCCACTGGATGTCAGAAGGTGAATTCACCAATTTGTAAGTCGCTCTGGATAAGAGCGTCTGCTAAATGACTTAAATGTAAATGTAAATGTAATGGATAGAACCAAGCAATGATGCTCTACTGCAGACCACTCTGGATAGTATCAAGCAATGATGCTGTACTGCAAACCACTCTGGATAGTACCAAGCTGTGATGCAGTACTGCAGACCAATAAGGATAGTACCAAGCAGTGATGCTGTACTGCAGACCACTCTGGACAGTACAATTCAGTGGCGCAGTACATCAGACCACTCTGGATAGTACCAAGCAGGGATGCTGTACTGCAGATAACTCTGGAGAGTAGAAAGCAGGGATGGAGTACTGCAGACCACTCTGGATAGTACCAAGCAGTGATGCTGTACTAAAGACCACTCTGGATAGTACCAAGCAGAGATTCTGTACTGCAGACCACTATGGATAGTAGAAAGCAGTGATGGAGTACTGTAGACAACTCTGGATAGTAGAAAGCAGCGAGGGAGAACTGCATACAACTCTGGAGAGTAACAAGCAGTGATGCTGTACTGCAGACCACTCTGGATAGTAGAAAGCAGTGATGCAGTACTGCAGGCCAACCTGGATAGTACCAAGCAGTGATGAAGTACTGCAAACCAATGTAAATAATACCAAGCAGTGAAGCAGTACTAAAGACCACTCTGGATAATACCAAGCTGTGATGCATTACATCAGACCACTCTGGATAGTACCAAGCAGTGATGCAGAACTGCAGACAACTCTGGATAGTACCAAGCAGTGATGCTGTACTGCAGACAACTCTGCATAGTACCAAGCAGTGATGCTGTACTGCAAAACAATCTGGATAGTACCAAGCAATGATGCTGTACTGCAGACCACTCTGGATAGTACCAAGCAGTGATGCTGTACTGCAGACCACTCTGGATAGTAGAAAGCAGTGATGGAGTACTGTAGACAACTCTGGGTCGTACCAAGCAGTGATGCTGTACTGCAGACCACTCTGGATAGTACCAAGCAGTGATGCAGAACTGCAGACCACTCTGGATAGTAGAAAGCAGTGATGGAGAACTGTAGACAACTCTGCTGGATAGTAGAAAGCAGTGAGGGAGAACTGCAGACAACTCTGGATAGTTCCAAGCAGTGATGATGTACTGCAGACCACTCTGGATAGTAGAAAGCAGTGATGCAGTACTGCAGGCCAACCTGGATAGTACAAAGCAGTGATGCAGTACTGCAAACCAATGTAAATAATACCAAGCAGTGAAGCAGTACTAAAGACCACTCTGGATAGTACCAAGAAATGATGCTGTACTGCAGACCACTCTGGATAGTACCAAGCAGTGATGCTGTACTGCAAACCACTCTGGATAGTACCAAGCTGTGATTCAGTACTGCAGACCACTCTGGACAGTACAAAGCAGTGATGGAGTACTGTAGACAACTCTGGGTAGTACCAAGCAGTGATGCTGTACTGCAGACCACTCTGGATAGTAGAAAGCAGTGATGGAGTACTGCAGACAACTCTGGATAGTACCAAGCAGTGATGCTGTACTAAGACCACTCTGGATAGTACCAAGCAGTGATACTGTACTGCTGACCACTCTGCATAGTAGACAGTAGTGATGCAGTACTGCAGGCCAATCTGGATAGTACCAAGCAGTGATGCTGTACTGCAGACCACTCTGGATAGTAGAAAGCAGTTATGGAGTACTGCAGACCACTCTGGATAGTACCAAGCAGTCATACTGTACTGCAGACCACTCTGGATAGTAGACAGCAGTGATGGAGAACTGCATACAACTCTGGGTAGTACCAAGCAGTGATGCTGTACTAAAGACCACTCTGGATAGTACCAAGCAGTGATGCTGTATTGCAGAAAACTCTGGATAGGAGAAAGCAGTTATGGAGTACTGCAGGCAACTCCAGGTAGTACCAAGCAGTGATGCAGTACTGCAGACCAATCTGGATATTACCAAGCAGTGATTCTATACTGCAGACCACTCTGGATAGTACCAAGCAGTGATGCTGTACTAAAGACCACTCTGGATAGCACCAAGCAGTGATGCTGTACTGCAGACCATTCTGGATAGTAGAAAGCAGATATGGAGTACTGCAGAAAACTCTGGGTAGTACCAAGCAGTGATACTGTACTGCAGACTACTCTGGATAGTAGAAAGCAGTGATGGAGAACTGCAGACAACTCTGGATAGTAGAAAGCAGTGATGGAGTACTGCAGACAACTCTGGATAGTACCAAGCAGTGATGCAGTACTGCAGACAAATCTGGATAGTACCAAGCAGTGATGCTGTACTGCAGAACACTCTGGATAGTACCAAGCAGTGACACAGTACATCAGACCACTCTGTATAGTACCAAGCAGTGATGAAGTACTGCAAACCAATGTAAATAATACCAAGCAGTGAAGCAGTACTAAAGACCACTCTGGATAATACCAAGCTGTGATGCTGTACTGCAGACCACTCTGGATAGTACCAAGCAGTGATGCAGAACTGCAGACAACTCTGGATAGTAGAAAGCAGTGATGCAGTATTGCAGACAACTCTGCATAGTACCAAGCAGTGATGCTGTACTGCAAAAAACTCTGGATAGTACCAAGAACTGATGCTGTACTGCAGACCACTCTGGATAGTACCAAGCAGTGATGCTGTACTGCAAACCACTCTGGATAGTACCAAGCAGTGATGCTGTACTGCAGACCACTCTGGATAGTAGAAAGCAGTGATGGAGAACTGCAGACAACTCTGGGTAGTACCAAGCAGTGATGCTGTACTAAAGACCACTCTGGATAGTACCAAGCAGTGATGCTGTATTGCAGAAAACTCTGGATAGGAGAAAGCAGTAATGGAGTACTGAAGGCAACTCCAGGTAGTACCAAGCAGTGATGCAGTACTGCAGACCAATCTGGATATTACCAAGCAGTGATTCTATACTGCAGACCACTCTGGATAGTACCAAGCAGTGATTCTGTACTAAAGACCACTCTGGATAGCACCAAGCAGTGATGCTGTACTGCAGACCATTCTGGATAGTAGAAAGCAGATATGGAGTACTGCAGAAAACTCTGGGTAGTACCAAGCAGTGATACTGTACTGCAGACCACTCTGGATAGTAGAAAGCAGTGATGGAGTACTGCAGACAACTCTGGATAGTACCAAGCAGTGATGCAGTACTGCTGACAAATCTGGATAGTACCAAGCAGTGATGCTGTACTGCAGAACACTCTGGATAGTACCAAGCAGTGACACAGTACATTAGACCACTCTGGATAGTACCAAGCAGTGATGAAGTACTGCAAACCAATGTAAATAATACCAAGCAGTGAAGCAGTACTAAAGACCACTCTGGATAGTACCAAGCAGTGATGCTGTACTAAGACAACTCTGGATAGTACCAAGCAGTGATACTGTACTGCAGACCACTCTGCATAATAGACAGCAGTGATGCAGTACTGCAGACAACTCTGGATAGTACCAAGCAGTGATGCTGTACTAAAGACCACTCTGGATAGTACCAAGCAGTGATGCTGTACTGCAGACCACTCTGGATAGTAGAAAGCAGTCATGGAGTACTGCAGACAACTCTGGATAGTACCAAGCAGTGATACTGTACTGCAGACCACTCTGGATAGTAGACAGCAGTGATGGAGAACTGCAGACAACTCTGGGTAGTACCAAGCAGTGATGCTGTACTAAAGACCACTCTGGATAGTACCAAGCAGTGATGCTGTATTACAGAAAACTCTGGATAGGAGAAAGCAGTTATGGAGTACTGCAGGTAACTCCGGGTAGTACCAAGCAGTGATGCAGTACTGCAGACCACTCTGGATAGTACCAAGCATTGACACAGTACATCAGACCACTCTGGATAGTACCAAGCAGTGATGCTGTACTAAAGACCACTCTGGATAGTACCAAGCAGTGATTCTGTACTGCAGACCACTCTGGATAGTAGAAAGCAGTGATGGAGTACTGCAGACAAATCTGGATAGTACCAAGCAGTGATGCTGTACTAAAAACCACTCTGGATAGTACCAAGCAGTGATGCTGTACTGCAGACCACTCTGGATAGTACCAAGCATTGACGCAGTACATCAGACCACTCTGGATAGTACCAAGCCGTGATGAAGTACTGCAAACCAATGTAAATTATACCAAGAAGTGATGCTGTACTGCAGACCACTCTGGATAGTACCAAGCAGTGATGCAGAACTGCAGACAACTTTGGATAGTACCAAGCAGTGATGCTGTACTAAAAACCACTCTGGATAGTACCAAGCAGTGCTGCAAAACTGCATACAACTCTGCATGGTACTAAGCAGTGATGTTCTATTGCAGACAACTCCGGATAGTACCAAGCAGTTATGCAGTATTGCAGACAACTCTGCATATTACCAAGCAGTGATGCTGTACTGCAGAAAACTCTGGGTAGTACCAATTAATGATGCTGTAAAGCAGACCACTCTGGATAGTACCAGGCAATGATGCTGTACTGCAAACCATACTGGATAGTACCAAGCAGTGATGCAGTACTGCAGACCAACATGGATAGTACCAAGCAGTGATTCAGTACTGGAGACCACTCTGGACAGTACAACGCAGTGACGCAGTACATCAGACCACTCTGGATAGTACCAAGCAGTGATGCTGTACTGCAGACAACTCTGGATAGTACCAAGTAGTGATGCTGTACTAAAGACCACTCTGGATATTACCAAGCAGTGATACTGTACTGCAGACAACTCTGGATAGTACCAAGCAGTGATGAGGTACTGCAGACCATTCTGGACAGTGGAAAGTAGTGATGGAGTACTGCAGACAGCTCTGGATAGTACCAAGCAGTGATGCTGTACTGCAGACAACTCTGGATAGTACAAAGTAGTGATGGAGTACTGCAGACAACTCTGGATAGTACCAAGCAGTGATGCTGTACTGCAGACAACTCTGGATAGTACAAAGCAGTGATGGAGTACTGCAGACAACTCTGGATAGTACCAAGCAGAGATGCTGTGCTAAAGACCACTCTGGACAGTACCAAGCAGTGATGCTGTACTAAAGACAACTCTGGGTAGTGCTAAGCAGTGATTGCGTATTAAAGACAATTCTGGATAGTACCAAGCAGTGATGCTGTACTGCAGACAACTCTGGATAGTACCAAGCAATGATAATGTACTGCAGACCACTCTGGATAGTAACAAGCAATGATGCTGTACTGCAAACCACTCTGGATAGTACCAAGCCGTGATGCAGTACTGCAGACCAATATGGATAGTACCAAGCAGTGATTCAGTACTGCAGACAACTCTGCCTGGTACCACGCAGTGATGCTGTACTGCAGACCACTCTGGATAGTACCAAGCAGTGATGCAGTACTGCAGACAACTCTGGATAGTACCAAGCAGTGATGCAGAACTGCAGACAACTCTGCATAATACCAAGCAGTGATGCTGTACTGCAGACATCTCTGGATAGTACCAAGCAGTGATGCTGTACTGCAAAAAACTCTGGATAGTACCAAGCAATGATGCTGTACTGCAGACCACTCTGGATAGTACCAAGCAATGATGCTGTACTGCAAACCACTCTGGATAGTACCATGCTGTGATGCCGTACTGCAGACCAATATGGATTGTACCAAGCAGTGATGCTGTACTGCAGACAAATCTGGATAGTACCAAGCAGTGAGGCTGTACTAAAGACCACTCTGGATAGTAGAAAGCAGTGATGGAGTACTGTAGACAACTCTGGGTAGTACCAAGCAGTGATGCTGTACTGCAGACAATTCTGGATAGGACCAAGCAGTGATGCTGTACTAAAGACCACTCTGGATTGTACCAAGCAGTGATTCTGTACTGCAGACCACTCTGGATAGTAGAAAGCAGTGATGGACTACTGCAGACAAATCTGGATAGTACCAAGCAGTGATGCTGTACTAAAAACCACCCTGGATAGTACCAAGCAGTGATGCTGTTCTGCAGACCACTCTGGATAGTACCAAGCCGTGATGAAGTACTGCAAACCAATGCAAATTATACCAAGAAGTGATGCTGTACTGCAGACCACTCTGGATAGTACCAAGCAGTGATGCAGAACTGCAGACAACTCTGGATAGTACCAAGCAGTGATGCTGTACTAAAGACCACTTTGGATACTACCAAGCAGTTATGCAGAACTGCAGACAACTCTGGGTAGTACCAAGCAGTGATGCTGTACTGCAGACCACTCTGGATAGTAGAAAGCAGTGATGGACTACTGCAGACAACTCTGGATAGTACCAAGCAGTGATGCTGTACTAAAGACCACTCTGGATAGTACCAAGCAGTGATGCTGCACTGCAGACCACTCTGGATAGTACCAAGCAGTGTTGCAAAACTGCATACAACTCTGCATAGTACTAAGCAGTGATGCTCTATTGCAGACAACTCCGGATAGTACCAAGCAGTGATGCAGTATTGCAGACAACTCTGCGTATTACCAAGCAGTGATGCTGTATTGCAGAAAACTCTGAATAGTACCAATTAATGATGCTGTAAAGCAGACCATTCTGGATAGTAACAAGCAATGATGCTGTAATGCAAACCACTCTGGATAGTACCAAGCAGTGATTCAGTCCTGGAGACCACTCTGGACAGTACAACGCAGTGACGCAGTACATCAGACCACTCTGGATAGTACCAAGCAGTGATGCTGTACTGCAGACAACTCTGGATAGTACCAAGCAGTGATGCTGTACTAAAGACCACTCTGGATAGTACCAAGCAGTGATGCTGTACTGCAGACAACTCTGGATAGTACCAAGCAGTGATGCTGTACTAAAGACCATTCTGGACAGTAGAAAGTAGTGATTGAGTACTGCAGACAGCTCTGGATAGTACGAAGCAGTGATGCTGTACTGCAGACAACTCTGGATAGTAGAAAGCAGTGATGGAGTACTGCAGACAACTCTGGATAGTACCAAGCAGAGATGCTGTGCTAAAGACCACTCTGGACAGTACCAAGCAGTGATGTTGTACTAAAGACAACTCTGGGTAGTACGAAGCAGTGATTGCGTATTAAAGACAATTCTGGATAGTACCAAGCAGTGATGCTGTACTGCAGACAACTCTGGATAGTACCAAGCAGTGATGCTGTACTAAAGACCACTCTGGATAGTACCAAGCAGTGATTCTGTACTGCAGACCACTCTGGATAGTAGAAAGCAGTGATGGAGTACTGCAGACAAATCTGGATAGTACCAAGCAGTGATGCTGTACTAAAAACCACTCTGGATAGTACCAAGCAGTGATGCTGTTCTGCAGACCACTCTGGATAGTACCAAGCATTGACGCAGTACATCAGACCACTCTGGATAGTACCAAGCCGTGATGAAGTACTGCAAACCAATGTAAATTATACCAAGAAGTGATGCTGTACTGCAGACCACTCTGGATAGTACCAAGCAGTGATGCAGAACTGCAGACAACTCTGGATAGTTCCAAGCAGTGATGCTGTACTAAAGACCATTCTGGACAGTAGAAAGTAGTGATGGAGTACTGCAGACAGCTCTGGATAGTACCAAGCAGTGATGCTGTACTGCAGACAACTCTGGATAGTAGAAAGCAGTGATGGAGTACTGCAGACAACTCTGGATAGTACCAAGCAGAGATGCTGTGCTAAAGACCACTCTGGACAGTACCAGGCAGTGATGCTGTACTAAAGACAACTCTGGGTAGTACTAAGCAGTGATTGCGTACTAAAGACAATTCTGGATAGTACCAAGCAGAGATGCTGTGCTAAAGACCACTCTGGACAGTACCAAGCAGTGATGCTGTACTGCAGACAACTCTGGATAGTACCAAGCAATGATGCTGTACTGCAGACCACTCTGGATAGTAACAAGCAATGATGCTGTACTGCAAACCACTCTGGATAGTACCAAGCAGTGATTCAGTAATGCAGACCAATATGGATAGTACAAAGCAGTGACGCAGTACATCAGACCACTCTGGATAGTACCAAGCAGTAATGCTGTACTGCAGATAACTCTGGATAGTAGAAAGCAGTGATGGAGTACTGCAGACAACTCTGGATAGTACCAAGCAGTGAGGCTGTACTAAAGACCACTCTGGATAGTACCAAGCAGTGATGCAGTATTGCAGACAAATCTGCATAGTACCAACCAGTGATGCTGTACTGCAGAAAACTCTGGATAGTACCAAGCAGTGATACTGTACTGCAGACCAATCTGGATAGTAGAAAGCAGTTATGTAGTACTGCAGGCCAATCTGGATATTACCAAGCAGTGATGATGTACTGCACACCACTCTGGATAGTACCAAGCAGTGACACAGTACATCAGACCACTCTGGATAGTACCAAGCAGTGATGCAGTACTGCAGACCACTCTGGATAGTACCAAGCAGTGATGCAGAACTGCAGACAACTCTGCATAATACCAAGCAGTGATGCTGTACTGCAGACATCTCTGGATAGTACCAAGCAGTGATGCAGTATTGCAGACAACTCTGCATAGTACCAAGCAGTGATGCTGTACTGCAAAAAACTCTGGATAGTACCAAGCAATGATGCTGTACTGCAGACCACTCTGGATAGTACCAAGCAATGATGCTGTACTGCAAACCACTCTGGATAGTACCAAGCTGTGATGCAGTACTGCAGACCAATATGGATAGTACAAAGCAGTGACGCAGTACATCAGACCACTCTGGATAGTAGAAAGCAGTAATGCTGTACTGCAGACAACTCTGGATAGTACTAAGCAGTGAGGCTGTACTAAAGACCACTCTGGATAGTACCAAGCAGTGATTCTGTACTGCAGACCACTCTGGATAGTAGAAAGCAGTGATGAAGTACTGTAGACAACTCTGGGTAGTACCAAGCAGTGATGCTGTACTGCAGACCACTCTGGATAGTAAAAAGCAGTGATGGAGTACTGCAGACAACTCTGGATAGTACCAAGCAGTGATGCTGTAGTAAAGACCACTCTGGATAGTACCAAGCAGTGATGCTGCACTGCAGACCACTCTGGATAGTACCAAGCAGGGTTGCAAAACTGCATACAACTCTGCATAGTACTAAGCAGTGATGCTCTATTGCAGACAACTCCGGATAGTACCAAGCAGTGATGCAGTATTGCAGACAACTCTGCGTATTACCAAGCAGTGATGCTGTATTGCAGAAAACTCTGAATAGTACCAATTAATGATGCTGTAAAGCAGAACATTCTGGATAGTAACAAGCAATGATGCTGTAATGCAAACCACTCTGGATAGTACCAAGCAGTGATGCAGTACTGCAGACCAACATGGATAGTACCAAGCAGTGATTCAGTCCTGGAGACCACTCTGGACAGTACAACGCAGTGACACAGTACATCAGACCACTCTGGATAGTACCAAGCAGTGATTCTGTACTGCAGACAACACTGGATAGTACCAAGCAGTGATGCTGTACTAAAGACCACTCTGGATAGTACCAAGCAGTGATTCTGTACTGCAGACCACTCTGGATAGTAGAAAGCAGTGATGGAGTACTGCAGACAAATCTGGATAGTACCAAGCAGTGATGCTGTACTAAAAACCACTCTGGATAGTACCAAGCAGTGATGCTGTACTGCAGACCACTCTGGATAGTACCAAGCATTGACGCAGTACATCAGACCACTCTGGATAGTACCAAGCAGTGATTCTGTACTGCAGACCACTCTGGATAGTAGAAAGCAGTGATGGAGTACTGCAGACAAATCTGGATAGTTCCAAGCAGTGATGCTGTACTAAAGACCATTCTGGACAGTAGAAAGTAGTGATAGAGTACTGCAGACAGCTCTGGATAGTACCAAGCAGTGATGATGTACTGCAGACAACTCTGGATAGTAGAAAGCAGTGATGGAGTACTGCAGACAACTCTGCATAGTACCAAGCAGAGATGCTGTACTTCAAACCACTCTGGATAGTACCAAGCTGTGATGGATTACTGCAGACCAATATGGATAGTACCAAGGAGTGATTCAGTACTGCAGACCACTCTGGACAGTACAAAGCAGTGACGCAGTACATCAGACAACTCTGGATAGTACCAAGCAGTGATACTGTACTAAAGACCACTCTGGATAGTACCAAGCAGTGATTATGTACTGCAGACCACTCTGGATAGTAGAAAGCAGTGATGGAGTACTGCAGACAACTCTGGATTGTACCAAGCAGTGATGCTGTACTAAAGACCACTCTGGATAGTACCAAGCAGTGATGCTGCACTGCAGACCACTCTGGATAGTACCAAGCAGTGTTGCAAAACTGCATACAACTATGCATAGTACTGAGCAGTGATGCTCAATTGCAGACAACTCCGGATAGTACCAAGCAGTGATGCAGTATTGCAGACAACTCTGCGTATTACCAATCAGTGATGCTGTACTGCAGACAACTCTGGATAGTACCAAGCAGTGATGCTGTACTAAAGACCACTCTGGATAGTACCAAGCAGTGATACTGTACTGCAGACCACTCTGGATAGTAGAAAGCAGTAATGGAGTACTGCGGACAACTCTGCATAGTACCAAGCAGTGATGCAGTACTGCAGACAACTCTGGATTGTAGAAAGCAGTTATGGAGTATTGCAGGCAACTCTGTGTAGTACCAAGCAGTGATGCAGTACTGCAGACCAATCTGGATATTACCAAGCAGTGATTCAGTACTGCAGACCACTCTGGATAGTACCAAGCATTGACGCAGTACATCAGACCACTCTGGAGAGTACCAAGCAGTGATGCTGTACTAAAGACCACTCTGGATAGTACCAAGCAGTGATTCTGTACTGCAGACCAATCTGGATAGTACCAAGCATTGACGCAGTACATCAGACCACTCTGGGTAGTACCAAGCAGTGATGAAGTACTGCAAACCAGTGTAAATTATACCAAGCGGTGATGCAGTACTAAAGACCACTCTGGATAGTACCAAGCAGTGATGCTGTACTGCAGACGACTATGGATAGTAGAAAGCAGTGATGGAGTACTGCAGACCACTCTGGATAGTACCAAGCAGTGATGCAGAACTGCAGACAACTCTGGATAGTACCAAGCAGTGATGCTGTACTGCAGACCACTCTGGATAGTACCAAGCAGTGATGCTGCACTGCAGACCTCTCTGGATAGTACCAAGCAGTTTTGCAAAACTGCATACAACTCTGCATGATACTAAGCAGTGATGCTCTATTGCAGACAACTCCGGATAGTACCAAGCAGTGATGCAGCATTGCAGACAACTCTGCATATTACCAAGCAGTGATGCTGTACTGCAAACCACTCTGGATAGTAGAAAGCAGTGATGCTGTATTGCAGACCATTCTGGACAGTAAAAAGTAGTGATGGAGTACTGCAGACCACTCTGGATAGTACCAAGCAGTGATGCTGTACTGCAGACCACTCTGGATAGCACCAAGCAGTGATGCTGTACTGCAAACCACTCTGGATAGTACCAAGCTTTGATGCAGTATTGCAGACCAATATGGATAGTACCAAGGAGTGATTCAGTACTGCAGACCACTCTGGACAGTACAAAGCAGTGACGCAGTACATCAGACCACTCTGGATAGTACCAAGCAGTAATGCTGTACTGCAGTTAACATTTACATTACATTTAAGTCATTTGGCAGACGCTCTTATCCAGAGCGACTTACAAATTGGTGAATTCACCTTATGACATCCAGTGGAACAGCCACTTTACAATAGTGCATCTAAATCATTTAAGGGGGCGGGGGGTGAGAAGGATTACTTTATCCTATCCTAGGTATTCCTTAAAGAGGTGGGGTTTCAGGTGTCTCCGGAAGGTGGTGATTGACTCCGCTGTCCTGGCGTCGTGAGGGAGTTTGTTCCACCATTGGGGGGCCAGAGCAGCGAACAGTTTTGACTGTGCTGAGCGGGAACTGTACTTCCTCAGTGGTAGGGAGGCGAGCAGGCCAGATAGTAGAAAACAGTGATGGAGAACTGCAGACAACTCTGGATAGTACCAAGCAGTGAGGCTGTACTAAAGACCACTCTGGATAGTACCAAGCAGTGATTCTGTACTGCAGACCACTCTGGATAGTAGAAAGCAGTGATGGAGTACTGCAGGCCAATCTGGATATTAACAAGCAGTGATGCTGTACTGCACACCACTCTGTATAGTACCAAGCAGTGATGCAGTACTGCAGACCACTCTGGATAGTACCAAGCAGTGATGCAGAACTGCAGACAACTCTGCATAATACCAAGCAGTGATGCTGTACTGCAGACATCTCTGGATAGTACCAAGCAGTGATGCAGTATTGCAGACAACTCTGGATAGTACCAAGCAGTGAGGCTGTACTAAAGACCACTCTGGATAGTACCAAGCAGTGATTCTGTACTGCAGACCACTCTGGATAGTAGAAAGCAGTGATGGAGTACTGCAGGCCAATCTGGATATTAACAAGCAGTGATGCTGTACTGCACACCACTCTGGATAGTACCAAGCAGTGACACAGTAAATCAGACCACTCTGTATAGTACCAAGCAGTGATGCAGTACTGCAGACCACTCTGTATAGTACCAAGCAGTGATGCAGTACTGCAGACCACTCTGGATAGTACCAAGCAATGATGTTGTACTGCAGACCACTCTGGATAGTACCAAGCAATGATGCTGTACTGCAAACCACTCTGGATAGTACCAAGCTGTGATGCATTACTGCAGACCAATATGGATAGTACCAATGAGTGATTCAGTACTGCAGACCACTCTGGACAGTACAAAGCAGTGACGCAGTACATCAGACCACTCTGGATAGTACCAAGCAGTAATGCTGTACTGCAGATAACTCTGGATAGTAGAAAGCAGTGATGGAGTACTGCAGACAACTCTGGATAGTACCAAGCAGTGAGGCTGTACTAAAGACCACTCTGGATAGTACCAAGCAGTGATTCTGTACTGCAGACCACTCTGGATAGTACCAAGCAGTGTGGCAAAACTGCATACAACTCTACATAGTAATAAGCAGTGATGCTCTATTGCAGACAACTCCGGATAGTACCAAGCAGGGATGCAGTATTGCAGACAACTCTGAGTATTACCAAGCAGTGATGCTGTATTGCAGAAAACTCTGAATAGTACCAATTAATGATGCTGTAAAGCAGACCATTCTGGATAGTAACAAGCAATGATGCTGTACTGCAAACCACTCTGGATAGTACCAAGCAGTGATGCAGTACTGCAGACCAACATGGATAGTACCAAGCAGTGATTCAGTACTGGAGACCACTCTGGACAGTACAACGCAGTGATGCAGTACATCAGACCACTCTGGACAGTACCAAGCAGTGATGCTGTACTGCAGACAACTCTGGATAGTACCAAGCAGTGATGCTGTACTAAAGACCACTCTGGATAGTACCAAGCAGTGATACTGTACTGCAGACCACTCTGGATAGTAGAAAGCAGTAATGGAGTACTGCGGACAACTCTGCATAGTACCATGCAGTGATGCTGTACTGCAGACAACTCTGGATAGTACCAAGCAGTGATGCTGTACTGCAGACCATTGTGGACAGTAGAAAGTAGTGATGGAGTACTGCAGACAGCTCTGGATTGTACCAAGCAGTGATGCTGTACTGCAGACCACTCTGGATAGTACCAAGCAGTGATGCAGTACTGCAGAACAATCTGGATATTACCAAGCAGTGATTCAGTACTTCAGACCACTCTGGATAGTAACAAGCAGTGATGCTGTACTAAAGACCACTCTGGATAGTACCAAGCAGTGATTCTGTACTGCAGACCACTCTGGATAGTAGAAAGCAGTGATGCTGTACTGCAGACCAATCTGGATAGTACCAAGCATTGACGCAGTACATCAGACCACTCTGTATAGTACCAAGCAGTGATGCTGTACTGCAGACATCTCTGGATAGTACCAAGCAGTGATGCAGTATTGCAGACCACTCTGGATAGTACCAAGCAATGATGCTGTACTGCAAACCACTCTGGATAGTACCAAGCTGTGATGCAGTACTGCAGACCAAAATGGATAGTACCAAGGAGTGATTCAGTACTGCAGACCACTCTGGACAGTACAAAGCAGTGACGCAGTACATCAGACCACTCTGGATAGTACCAAGCAGTAATGCTGTACTGCAGATAACTCTGGATAGTAGAAAGCAGTGATGGAGTACTGCAGACAACTCTGGATAGTACCAATCAGTGATACTGTACTAAAGACCACTCTGGATAGTACCAAGCAGTGATTCTGTACTGCAGACCACTCTGGATAGTAGAAAGCAGTGATGGAGTACTGTAGAGAACTCTGGGTAGTACCAAGCAGTGATGCTGTACTACAGACCACTCTGGATAGTAGAAAGCAGTGATGGAGTACTGCAGACAACTCTGGATAGTACCAAGCAGTGATGCTGTACTAAAGACCACTCTGGATAGTAGAAAGCAGTGATGCTGTACTGCAGACCAATCTGGATAGTACCAAGCATTGACGCAGTACATCAGACCACTCTGGATAGTACCAAGCAGTGATGCAGTACTGCAAACAACTATGGATAGTACCAAGCAGTGATGCTGTACTGCAGACCACTCTGGATAGTACCAAGCAGTGATGCAGAACTGCAGACGACTATGGATAGTAGAAAGCAGTGATGGAGTACTGCAGACAAATCTGGATAGTACCAAGCCGTGATGAAGTACTGCAAACCAATGTAAATTATACCTAGAAGTGATGCTGTACTGCAGACCACTCTGGATAGTACCAAGCAGTGATGCAGAACTGCAGACAACTCTGGATAGTACCAAGCAGTGATGCTGTACTAAAGACCACTCTAGATAGTACCAAGCAGTGATGCTGCACTGCAGACCACTCTGGATAGTACCAAGCAGTGTTGCAAAACTGCATACAACTCTGCATGGTACTAAGCAGTGATGCTCTATTGCAGACAACTCCGGATAGTACCAAGCAGTTATGCAGTATTGCAGACAACTCTGCATATTACCAAGCAGTGATGCTGTACTGCAGAAAACTCTGGATAGTACCAATTAATGATGCTGTAAAGCAGACCACTCTGGATAGTACCAAGCAATGATGCTGTACTGCAAACCACTCTGGATTGTACCAAGCAGTGATGCAGTACTGCAGACCAACATGGATAGTACCAAGCAGTGATTCAGTACTGGAGACCACTCTGGACAGTACAACGCAGTGACGCAGTACATCAGACCACTCTGGATAGTACCAAGCAGTGATGCAGTACTGCAGACCACTCTGGATAGTACCAAGCAGTGACACAGTACATCAGACCACTCTGTATAGTACCAAGCAGTGATGCTGTACTGCAGACATCTCTGGATAGTACCAAGCAGTGATGCAGTATTGCAGACCACTCTGGATAGTACCAAGCAATGATGCTGTACTGCAAACCACTCTGGATAGTACCAAGCAGTGATGCAGTACTGCAGACCAAAATGGATAGTACCAAGGAGTGATTCAGTACTGCAGACCACTCTGGACAGTACAAAGCAGTGACGCAGTACATCAGACCACTCTGGATAGTACCAAGCAGTAATGCTGTACTGCAGATAACTCTGGATAGTAGAAAGCAGTGATGGAGTACTGCAGACAACTCTGGATAGTACCAAGCAGTGATACTGTACTAAAGACCACTCTGGATAGTACCAAGCAGTGATTCTGTACTGAAGACCACTCTGGATAGTAGAAAGCAGTGATGGAGTACTGTAGAGAACTCTGGGTAGTACCAAGCAGTGATGCTGTACTACAGACCACTCTTGATAGTAGAAAGCAGTGATGGAGTACTGCAGACAACTCTGGATAGTACCAAGCAGTGATGCTGTACTAAAGACCAATCTGGATAGTACCAAGCATTGACGCAGTACATCAGACCACTCTGGATAGTACCAAGCAGTGATGCAGTACTGCAAACAACTATGGATAGTACCAAGCAGTGATGCTGTACTGCAGACCACTCTGGATAGTACCAAGCAGTGATGCAGAACTGCAGACGACTATGGATAGTAGAAAGCAGTGATGGAGTACTGCAGACAAATCTGGATAGTATAAAGCCGTGATGAAGTACTGCAAACCAATGTAAATTATACCTAGAAGTGATGCTGTACTGCAGACCACTCTGGATAGTACCAAGCAGTGATGCAGAACTGCAGACAACTCTGGATAGTACCAAGCAGTGATGCTGTAATAAAGACCACTCTAGATAGTACCAAGCAGTGATGCAGTACTGCAGACAACTCCGGATAGTACCAAGCAGTGATGCAGTATTGCAGACAACTCTGCGTATTACCAATCAGTGATGCTGTACTGCAGACAACTCTGGATAGTACCAAGCAGTGATGATGTACTAAAGACCACTCTGGATAGTACCAAGCAGTGATACTGTACTGCAGACCACTCTGGATAGTAGAAAGCAGTAATGGAGTACTGCGGACAACTCTGCATAGTACCAAGCAGTGATGCTGTACTGCAGACAACTCTGGATTGTAGAAAGCAGTTATGGAGTATTGCAGGCAACTCTGTGTAGTACCAAGCAGTGATGCAGTACTGCAGACCAATCTGGATATTACCAAGCAGTGATTCAGTACTGCAGACCACTCTGGATAGTACCAAGCATTGACGCAGTACATCAGACCACTCTGGAGAGTACCAAGCAGTGATGCTGTACTAAAGACCACTCTGGATAGTACCAAGCAGTGATTCTGTACTGCAGACCAATCTGGATAGTACCAAGCATTGACACAGTACATCAGACCACTCTGGGTAGTACCAAGCAGTGATGAAGTACTGCAAACCAGTGTAAATTATACCAAGCGGTGATGCAGTACTAAAGACCACTCTGGATAGTACCAAGCAGTGATGCAGTACTGCAAACAACTATGGATAGTACCAAGCAGTGATGCTGTACTGCACACGACTATGGATAGTAGAAAGCAGTGATGGAGTACTGCAGACCACTCTGGATAGTACCAAGCAGTGATGCAGAACTGCAGACAACTCTGGATAGTACCAAGCAGTGATGCTGTACTGCAGACCACTCTGGATAGTACCAAGCAGTGATGCTGCACTGCAGACCTCTCTGGATAGTACCAAGCAGTTTTGCAAAACTGCATACAACTCTGCATGATACTAAGCAGTGATGCTCTATTGCAGACAACTCCGGATAGTACCAAGCAGTGATGCAGCATTGCAGACAACTCTGCATATTACCAAGCAGTGATGCTGTACTGCAAACCACTCTGGATAGTAGAAAGCAGTGATGCTGTACTGCAGACCATTCTGGACAGTAAAAAGTAGTGATGGAGTACTGCAGACCACTCTGGATAGTAACAAGCAATGATGCTGTACTGCAAACCACTCTGGATAGTACCAAGCCGTGATGCAGTACTGCAGACCAATATGGATAGTACCAAGCAGTGATTCAGTACTGCAGACAACTCTGCCTGGTACCACGCAGTGATGCTGTACTGCAGACCACTCTGGATAGTACCAAGCAGTGATGGAGTATTGCAGACAAATCTGCATAGTACCAACCAGTGATGCTGTACTGCAGAAAACTCTGGATAGTACCAAGCAGTGATACTGTACTGCAGACCAATCTGGATAGTAGAAAGCAGTTATGCAGTACTGCAGGCCAATCTGGATATTACCAAGCAGTGATGCTGTACTGCACACCACTCTGGATAGTACCAAGCAGTTACACAGTACATCAGACCAATCTGGATAGTACCAAGCAGTGATGCAGTACTGCAGACCACTCTGGATAGTACCAAGCAGTGATGCTGTACTGCAGACCACTCTGGATAGCACCAAGCAGTGATGCTGTACTGCAAACCACTCTGGATAGTAGAAAGCAGTGATGCTGTACTGCAGACCATTCTGGACAGTAAAAAGTAGTGATGGAGTACTGCAGACAGCTCTGCATAGTACCAAGCAGTGATGCTGTACTGCAGACAACTCTGGATAGTAGAAAGCAATGATGGAGTACTGCAGACAACTCTGGATAGTACCAAGCAGAGATGCTGTGCTAAAGACCACTCTGGACAGTACCAGGCAGTGATGCTGTACTAAAGACAACTCTGGGTAGTACTAAGCAGTGATGCTTTACTGCAGACCACTCTGGATAGTGCCAAGCAGTGATGCTGTACTGCAGACCACTCTGGATAGTGCCAAGCATTGACGCAGTACATCAGACCACTCTGGATAGTACCAAGCAGTGATGCAGTACTGCAAACAACTATGGATAGTACCAAGCAGTGATGCTGTACTGCAGACCACTCTGGATAGTACCAAGCAGTGATGCAGAACTGCAGACGACTATGGATAGTAGAAAGCAGTGATGGAGTACTGCAGACAAATCTGGATAGTACCAAGCAGTGATGCTGTACTAAAGACCACTCTGGATAGTACCAAGCAGTGATGCTGTACTGCAGACCACTCTGGATAGTGCCAAGCATTGACGCAGTACATCAGACCACTCTGGATAGTACCAAGCAGTGATGAAGTACTGCAAACCAATGTAAATTTTACCAAGAAGTGATGCTGTACTGCAGACCACTCTGGATAGTACCAAGCAGTGATGCACAACTGCAGACAACTCTGGATAGTACCAAGCAGTGATGCTGTACTGCAGACCACTCTGGATAGTACCAAGCAGTGATGCAGAACTGCAGACAACTCTGGATAGTACCAAGCAGAGATGCTGTGCTAAAGACCACTCTGGACAGTACCAAGCAGTGATGCTGTACTAAAGACAACTCTGGGTAGTACTAAGCAGTGATTGCGTACTAAAGACAATTCTGGATAGTACCAAGCAGTGATGCTGTACTAAAGACAACTCTGGGTAGTACTAAGCAGTGATTGCGTACTAAAGACAATTCTGGATAGTACCAAGCAGTGATGCTGTACTGCAGACCACTCTGGATAGTACCAAGCAGTGATGCTGCACTGCAGACCTCTCTGGATAGTACCAAGCAGTTTTGCAAAACTGCATACAACTCTGCATGATACTAAGCAGTGATGCTCTATTGCAGACAACTCCGGATAGTACCAAGCAGTGATGCAGCATTGCAGACAACTCTGCATATTACCAAGCAGTGATGCTGTACTGCAAACCACTCTGGATAGTAGAAAGCAGTGATGCTGTACTGCAGACCATTCTGGACAGTAAAAAGTAGTGATGGAGTACTGCAGACCACTCTGGATAGTAACAAGCAATGATGCTGTACTGCAAACCACTCTGGATAGTACCAAGCCGTGATGCAGTACTGCAGACCAATATGGATAGTACCAAGCAGTGATTCAGTACTGCAGACAACTCTGCCTGGTACCACGCAGTGATGCTGTACTGCAGACCACTCTGGATAGTACCAAGCAGTGATGGAGTATTGCAGACAAATCTGCATAGTACCAACCAGTGATGCTGTACTGCAGAAAACTCTGGATAGTACCAAGCAGTGATACTGTACTGCAGACCAATCTGGATAGTAGAAAGCAGTTATGCAGTACTGCAGGCCAATCTGGATATTACCAAGCAGTGATGCTGTACTGCACACCACTCTGGATAGTACCAAGCAGTTACACAGTACATCAGACCAATCTGGATAGTACCAAGCAGTGATGCAGTACTGCAGACCACTCTGGATAGTACCAAGCAGTGATGCTGTACTGCAGACCACTCTGGATAGCACCAAGCAGTGATGCTGTACTGCAAACCACTCTGGATAGTAGAAAGCAGTGATGCTGTACTGCAGACCATTCTGGACAGTAAAAAGTAGTGATGGAGTACTGCAGACAGCTCTGCATAGTACCAAGCAGTGATGCTGTACTGCAGACAACTCTGGATAGTAGAAAGCAATGATGGAGTACTGCAGACAACTCTGGATAGTACCAAGCAGAGATGCTGTGCTAAAGACCACTCTGGACAGTACCAGGCAGTGATGCTGTACTAAAGACAACTCTGGGTAGTACTAAGCAGTGATGCTTTACTGCAGACCACTCTGGATAGTGCCAAGCAGTGATGCTGTACTGCAGACCACTCTGGATAGTGCCAAGCATTGACGCAGTACATCAGACCACTCTGGATAGTACCAAGCAGTGATGCAGTACTGCAAACAACTATGGATAGTACCAAGCAGTGATGCTGTACTGCAGACCACTCTGGATAGTACCAAGCAGTGATGCAGAACTGCAGACGACTATGGATAGTAGAAAGCAGTCATGGAGTACTGCAGACAAATCTGGATAGTACCAAGCAGTGATGCTGTACTAAAGACCACTCTGGATAGTACCAAGCAGTGATGCTGTACTGCAGACCACTCTGGATAGTGCCAAGCATTGACGCAGTACATCAGACCACTCTGGATAGTACCAAGCAGTGATGAAGTACTGCAAACCAATGTAAATTTTACCAAGAAGTGATGCTGTACTGCAGACCACTCTGGATAGTACCAAGCAGTGATGCACAACTGCAGACAACTCTGGATAGTACCAAGCAGTGATGCTGTACTGCAGACCACTCTGGATAGTACCAAGCAGTGATGCAGAACTGCAGACAACTCTGGATAGTACCAAGCAGAGATGCTGTGCTAAAGACCACTCTGGACAGTACCAAGCAGTGATGCTGTACTAAAGACAACTCTGGGTAGTACTAAGCAGTGATTGCGTACTAAAGACAATTCTGGATAGTACCAAGCAGTGATGCTGTACTAAAGACAACTCTGGGTAGTACTAAGCAGTGATTGCGTACTAAAGACAATTCTGGATAGTACCAAGCAGTGATGCTGTACTGCAGACAACTCTGGATATTACCAAGCAGTGATGGTGTACTGCAGACCACTCTGGATAGTACCAAGCAGTGACACAGTACATCAGACCACTCTGGATAGTACCAAGCAGTGATGCAGTACTGCAGACCAATCTGGATATTACCATGCAGTGATGCTTTACTGCAGACCACTCTGGATAGTAGAAAGCAGTTATGGAGTACTGCCGACAACTCTGGTAGGACCAAGCAGTGATGCAGAACTGCAGACAACTCTGGATAGTAGAAAGCAGTGATGGAGTACTGCAGACAACTCTGGATAGTACCAAGCAGTGATGCTGTACTAAAGACCACTCTGGATAATACCAAGCAGTGATGCTGTACTGCAGACAACTTTGGATAGTAGAAAGCAGTGATGGAGTACTGCAGACAACTCTGGATAGTACCAAGCAGTGATGCTGTACATCAGACCACTCTGGATAATACCAAGCAGTGATGCTGTACTGCAGACAACTCTGGATAGTAGAACACACTGATACTGTACTGCAGACAACTCTGGAAAATACCAAGCAATAATGCTGTACTGCAAACCACTCTGGATAGTACCAAGCTGTGATGCAGTACTGCAGACCAATATGGATAGTACCAAGCAGTGATGCAGTACTAAAGACCACTCTGCATAGTAACAAGCAGTGATGCTGTTCTGCAGACCACTCTGGATAGTAGAAAACAGTGATGGAGTACTGCAGACAACTCTGGATAGTACCAAGCAGTGATGCTGTACTGGAGACCAATCTGGATAGTACTAAGCAGTGATGCTGTACTGCAGACTACTCTGGATAGTAGAAAGCAGTTATGGAGTACTGCCGACAACTCTGGTAGGACCAAGCAGTGATGCAGAACTGCAGACAACTCTGGATAGTAGAAAGCAGTGATGCAGTACTGCAAACCAATCTGGATAGTACCAAGCATTGATGCAGTACTGCAGACAACTCTGGATAGTACCAAGCAGTGATGCAGTACTGCAAACCAATCTGGATAGTACCAAGCAGTGATTCAGTAGTGCAGACCACTCTGGATAGTACCAAGCAGTGACACAGTACATCAGACCACTCTGGATAGTACCAAGCAGTGATGCAGTACTGCAAACCAATCTGGATAGTACCAAGCAGTGATTCAGTAGTGCAGACCACTCTGGATAGTACCAAGCAGTGACACAGTACATCAGACCACTCTGGATAGTACCAAGCAGTGATGCTGTACTGCAGACCATTCTGGATAGTAGAAAGCAGTGATGGAGTACTCCAGACTACTCTGGATAGTACCAAGCAGTGATGCAGTACAGCAGACAACTCTGGATATTACCAAGCGGTGATGCTGTACTGCAGACCACTCTGGATAGTACCAAGCAGTGACGCAGTACATCAGACCACTCTGGATAGTACCAAGCAGTGACACAGTACATCAGACCACTCTGGATAGTACCAAGCAGTGATGCAGAACTGCAGACAACTCTGCATAGTACCAAGCAGTGATGCTGTACTGCAGAGAACTCTGGATAGTACCAAGAAGTGATGCAGAACTGCAGACAACTCTGCATAGTACCAAGCAGTGATGCTGTACTGCAGAGAACTCTGGATAGTACCAAGCAGTGATGCAGTACAGCATCAGTACCCAGTTGCACAGCGCGGGGTCGAGACCCAGGGTCTCGAGCTTGATGACGAGCTTGGAGGGTACTATGGTGTTGAATGCCGAGCTGTAGTCGATGAACAGCATTCTCAAATAGGTATTCCTCTTGTCCAGATGGGTTAGGGCAGTGTGCAGTGTGGTTGAGATTGCATCGTCTGTGGACCTATTTGGGCGGTAAGCAAATTGGAGTGGGTCTAGGGTGTCAGGTAGGGTGGAGGTGATATGGTCCTTGACTAGTCTCTCAAAGCACTTCATGATGACGGAAGTGAGTGCTACGGGCGGTAGTCGTTTAGCTCAGTTACCTTAGCTTTCTTGGGAACAGGAACAATGGTGGCCCTCTTGAAGCATGTGGGAAGAGCAGACTGGTATAGGGATTGATTGAATATGTCCGTAAACACACCAGCCAGCTGGTCTGCGCATGCTCTGAGGGCGCGGCTGGGGATGCCGTCTGGGCCTGCAGCCTTGCGAGGGTTAACACGTTTAAATGTTTTACTCACCTCGGCTGCAGTGAAGGAGAGACCGCATGTTTCCGTTGCAGGCCGTGTCAGTGGCACTGTATTGTCCTCAAAGCGGGCAAAAAAGTTATTTAGTCTGCCTGGGAGCAAGACATCCTGGTCCGTGACTGGGCTGGATATCTTCCTGTAGTCCGTGATTGACTGTAGACCCTGCCACATGCCTCTTGTGTCTGAGCCGTTGAATTGAGATTCTACTTTGTCTCTGTACTGACGCTTAGCTTGTTTGATAGCCTTACGGAGGGAATAGCTGCACTGTTTGTATTCAGTCATGTTACCAGACACCTTGCCCTGATTGAAAGCAGTGGTTTGCGCTTTCAGTTTCACGCGAATGCTGCCATCAATCCACGGTTTCTGGTTAGGGAATGTTTTAATTGTTGCTATGGGAACGACATCTTCAACGCACGTTCTAATGAACTCGCACACCGAATCAGCGTATTCGTCAATGTTGTTATCTGACGCAATACGAAACATGTCCCAGTCCACGTGATGGAAGTAGTCTTTTAGTGTGGAGTCAGCTTGGTCGGACCAGCGTTGGACAGACCTCAGCGTGGGAGCTTCTTTTTTTAGTTTTTGTCTGTAGGCAGGTATCAGCAAAGGAGTCGTGGTCAGCTTTTCCGAAAGGGGGGCGGGGCAGGGCCTTATATGCATCGCGGAAGTTAGATTAACAGTGATCCAAGGTTTTTCCACCCCTGGTTGCGCAATCGATATGCTGATAAAATTTAGGGAGTCTTGTTTTCAGATTAGCCTTGTTAAAATCCCCAGCAACAATGAATGCAGCCTCCGGATAAATGGTTTCCAGTTTGCAAAGAGTTAAATAAAGTTCGTTCAGAGCCATCGATGTGTCTGCTTGGGGGGGATATATACGGCTGTGATTATAATCGAAGAGAATTCTCTTGGTAGATAATGCGGTCTACATTTGATTGTGAGGAATTCTAAATCAGGTGAACAGAAGGATTTGAGTTCCTGTATGTTTCTTTCATCGCACCATGCCTCGTTAGCCATAAGGCATACACCCACACCCCTCTTCTTACCAGAAAGGTGTTTGTTTCTGTCGGCGCGATGCGTGGAGAAACCCGTTGGCTGCACCGCTTCGGATAGCGTCTCTCCAGTGAGCCATGTTTCCGTGAAGCACAGAACGTTACAGTCTCTGATGTCCCTCTGGAATGCTACCCTTGCTCGGATTTCATCAACCTTGTTGTCAAGAGACTGGACATTGGCAAGAAGAATGCTAGGAAGTGGGGCACGATGTGCCCGTCTCCGTAGTCTGACCAGAAGACCGCCTCGTTTCCCTCTTTTTCGGAGTCGTTTTTGGGTCGCTGCATGCGATCCATTCCGTTGTCCTGTTTCTAAGGCAGAACACAGGATCCGCGTCGCAAAAAACATATTCTTGGTCGTACTGATGGTGAGTTGACGCTGATCTTATATACAGTAGTTCTTCTCGACTGTATGTAATGAAACCTAAGATGACCTGGGGTACTAATGTAAGAAATAACACGTAAAAAAACTAAAAACTGCATAGTTTCCTAGGAACACGAAGCGAGGCGGCCATCTCTGTCGGCGCCGGAAGTATCTTTTTTCTTGGTGCTATCCAGATTGGTACTCTGGATAGTACTCTGGATAGTACCAAGCGGTGATGCTGTACTGCAGGCCACTCTGGATAGTACCAAGCAGTGATGCAGAACTTCAGACAACTCTGCATAGTACCAAGCAGTGATGCTGTACTGCAGACAACTCTGAATAGTACCAAGCAGTGATGCTGTACTGCAGACCATTCCGGATAGTAGAAATCAGTGATGGAGTACTGCAGACAGCTCTGGATATTATCAAGCAGTGATGCTGTACTGCAGACAACTCTGGATAGTAGAAAGCAGTGATGGAGTACTGCAGACAACTCTGGATAGTACCAAGCAGTGATTGCGTACTAAAGACAATTCTGGATTGTACCAAGCAGTGATGCTGTACTGCAGACAACTCTGGATAGTACCAAGCAATGATGCTGTACTGCAGACCACTCTGGATAGTAACAAGCAATGATGCTGTACTGCAAACCACTCTGGATAGTACCAAGCCGTGATGCAGTACTGCAGACCAATATGGATAGTACCAAGCAGTGATGCAATACTAAAGACCACTCTGCATAGTAACAAGCAGTGATGCTGTACTACAGACCACTCTGGATAGTAGAAAACAGTGATGGAGTACTGCAGACAACTCTGGATAGTACCAAGCAGTGATGCTGTACTGCAGACCAATCTGGATAGTACCAAGCATTGATGCAGTACTGCAGACAACTCTGGATTGTACCAAGCAGTGATGCTATACTGCTGACCACTCTGGATAGGAGCAGAAGAACAAGGTGAGTATTTCTGAAAAACCTCAGCCTGCGGAGAAAGACCTCAGCCTGCGGAGAAAGACCTCAGCCTGCGGAGAAAGACCTCAGCCTGCGGAGAAAGACCTCAGCCTGCGGAGAAAGACCTCAGCCTGTGGAGAAAGACCTCAACCCGCGGAAAAAGACCTCAGCCTGCGGAGAAAGACCTCAGCCTGCGGAGAAAGACCTCAGCCTGTGGAGAAAGACCTCAACCCGCGGAGAAAGACCTCAACCTGTGGAGAAAGACCTCAGCCTGCGGAGAAAGACCTCAGCCTGCGGAGAAAGACCTCAGCCTGTGGAGAAAGACCTCAACCCGCGGAGAAAGACCTCAACCTGTGGAGAAAGACCTCAGCCTGCGGAGAAAGACCTCAGCCTGCGGAGAAAGACCTCAGCCTGTGGAGAAAGACCTCAACCCGCGGAGAAAGACCTCAGCCTGCGGAGAAAGACCTCAGCCTGTGGAGAAAGACCTCAGCCTGTGGAGAAAGACCTCAACCCGCGGAGAAAGACCTCAGCCTGCGGAGAAAGACCTCAGCCTGCGGAGAAAGACCTCAGCCAGCGGAGAAAGACCTCAACCCGCGGAGAAAGACCTCAGCCCGCGGAGAAAGACCTCAGCCCGCGGAGAAAGACCTCAACCCGCGGAGAAAGACCTCAACCCGCGGAGAAAGACCTCAACCCGCGGAGAAAGACCTCAGCCTGCGGAGAAAGACCTCAGCCTGTGGAGAAAGACCTCAGCCTGTGGAGAAAGACCTCAACCCGCGGAGAAAGACCTCAGCCTGCGGAGAAAGACCTCAGCCTGCGGAGAAAGACCTCAGCCTGCGGAGAAAGACCTCAACCTGTGGAGAAAGTACATGCTCTGTTGCAACGTAGCATACACATAGTCCACATCTCAGGGTATGGTCAACATGTACTCCCAGGTATTTAAGGGAGTCAACCAGTCTGGATGTGTTCACTGTGAATGACAGCCTGACTCCGGTCAGCCACTGACCTGCGGTAAAATATCACCTCCTATGTTTTTGTAACATTCAGGACCAGACAGTTTATGTCACACCACTACACATGGCTTTTTACACTGTCTAGATACAGTGGGAGGTGGCTGTTGTCATCCATTAGGGCTAGCAGGTCAGTGTCATCAGAGAACCTAATAATGTGATGCTTGGTGTTTTGACTGGTGCAATTGTTGGTGTACAGAATGAATAGGATGGGGAGTTCACACAACCTTGCGGGAATCCGCAGTTTGTGACCACAAGAGGGGAGAGAGTGTTGTTTACCTTGACCAACTGAGTTCTGTCACTTAAAAATGATTGATAGCAGTGAATGAGGTGTGGGTTAATGTACTCTTATTTCATGTTGGCTAGTAGAAGGTGTGGTTGTATGATTTAATTTTTAATTTTTAATTGAACCTTTATTTAACTAGGGAAGTCAGTTAAAAACAAATTCAAATTTACAATGATGGCTGACCCCGGTATGGTGGTGAAGGCAGAGGAAACATCTACAAAGAGTTCTCTGGCGTAGGTTTTTGGTTGGTCAAGGTCTTTCAGTATCAAGTGTGTGAGGGTGGTCACTGCATCCTCTGTACTAAACCAGTTTCTATAGGAAACTGGTAGGGGTCCAGTTTCCTATCCACAGAGAGTTTTAGGTTCCCAACCACTATTCAAACTGGTAGAGGTCCAGTTTCTATCCACAGAGAGTTTTAGGTTCAACCTGGCCAAGGCTTTCGTCTCTGTCAATCACCACATTCTTATCGGCAGATTCAACAGCCTTGGTTCTCAAATGATTGCCTCACCTGGTTCACCAACTACTTCTCTGATAGAGTTCAGTGTGTCAATTTGGAGGGCCTGTTGTCCAGACTTCTGGCAGTCTCTATGGGGGTGCCACAGACTCTCTTCTCTGTATACATCAATGATGTCACTCTGGATGCTGGTGATTCTCTGATCCACCTCTACACAGACAACACCATTCTGTAAACTTCTGGCCCTTCTTTGGACACTGTGTTAACTAACCTCCAGATGAGCTTCAATGCCATACAACTCTCCTTCCCTGGCCTTCAACTGCTCTTAAAGTAAAACAAAATGCATGCTCTTCAACCGATCGCTGCCCGCACCTGACCACCAGCCCAGCATCACTACTCTGGACGGTTCTGACTTAGAATATGTGGACAACTACAAACACCTAGATGTCTGGTTAGACTGTAAACCCTCTTTCCAGACTCACATTAAGCATCGCCAATCCAAAATGAAATCTAGAATCGGCTTCCTATTTCGCAACAAAGCATCCTTCACTCTATGCTGCCAAACATACCCTCGTAAAACTAACCATCCTACCGATCCGCAACTTCGGCGATGTCATTTACAAAATAGCCTCCAAAACTCTACTCAACAAATTTGATGCAGTCTATCACAGTGCCATCTGTTTTGTCACCAAAGCCCCTTATGCTACCCACTAATGCAACCTGTACGCTCCTTGGCTGGCCCTCGCTTCATACTCGATGTCAAAACCACTGGCTCCAGGTCATCTACAAGTCTCTGCTAGGTAAAGCCCCGCCTTATCTCAGCTCACTGGTCAAAATAGCAGCACCCACCCGTAGCACGCACTCCAGCAGGTATATTTCACTGGTCACCCACAAAGCCAATTCTTCCTTTGGCCACCTTTCCTTCCAGTTCTATGCTGCCAATGACTGGAACGAACTGCAAAAATCACTGAAGCTGGAGACTCATATCTCCCTCACTGGCTTTAAGCACCAGCTGTCAGAGCAGCTCACAGATCACTGCACCTGTACACAGCCCATCTGTAAATAGCCCATCCAACTACCTCATTCCCATACTGTATTTATTTATCTTACTCCTTTGCACCCCAGTACCTTTACTTGCACATTCATCTTCTGCACATCTAACATTCCAGTGTTTAATTGCTATACTGTAATTGCTTCACTACCGTGGCCTATTTATTGCCTCGGGGCCGTGACCGGCCTCACACTCTGGTCCAGTAGGTGATAGATAGAGAATAAGGGTGAATAGTGACCTGTTACCGACCTCACACTCCAGTCCAGTTGTTGATAGTTAAGGGAATATAGATACATTGTTGGACGTGAACGGAATCACATTCCAGTACAGTAGGTGATCGATAAAGAATCTAAATTAATTGTGTGCCGTGACCAGCCTCACACTCCAGTACAGTAGGTGATAGATTAGAGAATATAGATAATAGTGGATTCGACAGGCCACACACTCCAGTCCAGAAGGTGATAGATATAGAATATAGATGAATGGAGCCTTGACCAGCCTCAAATTCCAGTACAGTAGGTGATGCATAGATAATATAGACGAATAGTGGGCCGTTACCAGCCTCAAACTCCAGTCCAGTAGATGATAGATAAGATAATATACATAAATTGCGTGGCGTGACCAGCCTCCATCCAGTACTGTAGGTTATAGATAAGAGAACATAGATGAATATGTTGTCTTACGTTCTATTAAAGTAGGTGATATATAATATATATTAATAGGGGGCTGTGACCGGCCTCGCACTCCAGTATAGTAGGTGATATATAATATATATTAATAGGGGGCTGTGACCGGCCTCACACTCCAGTACAGTAGGTGACATATAATATATATTAATAGTGGGCTGTGACAGGCCTCACACTCCAGTACAGTAGGTGATATATAATATATATTAATAGGGGGCCGTGACCGGCCTCACACTCCAGTACAGTAGGTGATATATAATATATATTAATAGGGGGCTCAGACCGGCCTCACACTCCAGTACAGTAGGTGATATATAATATATATTAATAAGGGGCCGTGACCAGCCTCACACTCCAGTACAGTAGGTGATATATAATATATATTAATAGGGGGCTCAGACCGGCCTCACACTCCAGTACAGTAGGTGATATATAATATATATTAATAGGGGACAGTGACCGGCCTCAGACTCCAGTACAGTAGGTGATATATAATATATATTAATAAGGGGCCGTGACCAGCCTCACACTCCAGTACAGTAGGTGATATATAATATATATTAATAGGGGGCAGTGACCGGCCTCAGACTCCGGTACAGTAGGTGATATATAATATATATTAATAGGGGGCCATGACCGGCCTCAGACTCCAGTACAGTAGGTGATATATAATATATATTAATAGGTGGCCGTGACAGGCCTCACACTCCAGTACAGTAGGTGATATATAATATATATTAAAAGGGGGCTGTGACCAGCCTCAGACTCCGGTACAGTAGGTGATATATAATATATATTAATAGGGGGCCATGACCGGCCTCAGACTCCAGTACAGTAGGTGATATATAATATATATTAATAGTGGGCTGTGACCAGCCTCAGACTCCAGTACAGTAGGTGATATATAATATATATTAATAGGGGGCCGTGACCAGCCTCAGACTCCAGTACAGTAGGTGATATATAATATATATTAATAGGGGGCTGTGACCGGCCTCAGACTCCAGTTCCTGTAGGTTCATGCTCTACAACATCCGCAGAGTAGGACCCTGCCTCACACAGGAAGCGGCGCAGGTCCTAATCCAGGCACTTGTCATCTCCCGTCTGGATTACTGCAACTCGCTGTTGGCTGGGCTCCCTGCCTGTGCCATTAAACCCCTACAACTCATCCAGAATGCCGCAGCCCGTCTGGTGTTCAACCTTCCCAAGTTCTCTCACGTCACCCCGCTCCTCCGCTCTCTCCACTGGCTTCCAGTTGAAGCTCGCATCCGCTACAAGACCATGGTGCTTGCCTACGGAGCTGTGAGGGGAACGGCACCGCAGTACCTCCAGGCTCTGATCAGGCCCTACACCCAAACAAGGGCACTGCGTTCATCCACCTCTGGCCTGCTCGCCTCCCTACCACTGAGGAAGTACAGTTCCCGCTCAGCCCAGTCAAAACTGTTCGCTGCTCTGGCCCCCCAATGGTGGAACAAACTCAATCACGACGCCAGGACAGCGGAGTCAATCACCACCTTCCGGAGACACCTGAAACCCCACCTCTTCAAGGAATACCTAGGATAGGATAAGTAATCCTTCTCACCCCCCCCCCTCCTTAAATGATTTAGATGCACTATTGTAAAGTGGCTGTTCCACTGGATGTCAGAAGGTGAATTCACCAATTTGTAAGTCGCTCTGTATAAGAGCGTCTGCTAAATGACTTAAATGTAAATGTAAATGCAGTACAGTAGGAGATGTATAATATATATTAATAGGGGGCCGTGACCGGCCTCAGACTCCAGTACAGTAGATGATATATAATATATATTAATAGGGGGCTGTGACCGGCCTCACACTCCAGTACAGTAGGTAATTGAGAATATAGATGAGTTCGGGGCGATGACCGGCCTTACACTCCAGTACAGTAGGTGATAGATAGAGAATATAGATTAATAGGGGGCCGTGACCTGCCTCACGCTCTAGTCCAGCAGGTGATCGATAGAGAATATAGATGTGTAGTGGGCCTTGGACGGCCTCACACTCCAGTACAGTAGATGATAGATAGATAATATATAATAATAAGGGGCCTTTACTGGACTCACACTCCCATAAGGTAGGTTATAGATAATATAGATGAATAGCGGGCAGTGACCGTCCTCGCACTCCAGTACAGTAGGTGATATATAATATATATTAATAGGGGGCTGTGACAGTCCTCACACTCCAGTACAGTAGGTGATATATAATATATATTAATAGGGGGCTGTGACTGGCCTCACACTCCAGTACAGTAGATGATATATAATATATTTTAATAGGGGTCCATAACATTGTGTGTAAAAGGCCGTGACCTGCATCACACTCTAGTCCAGCAGGTGATCGATAGAGAATATAGATGTGTAGTGGGCCTTGAATGGCCTCACACTCCAGTACAGTAGATGATAGATAGATAATATATAATAATAGGGGGCCATTACTGGACTCACACTCCCATAAGGTAGGTTATAGATAATATAGATGAATAGCGGGCAGTGACCGTCCTCGCACTCCAGTACAGTAGGTGATATATAATATATATTAATAGGGGGCTGTGACCGGCCTCACACTCCAGTACAGTAGGTGATATATAATATATAATAATAGGGGGCTGTGACCAGCCTCAGACTCCAGTACAGTAGGTGATATATAATATATATTAATAGGGGGCTGTGACCAGCCTCAGACTCCAGTACAGTAGGTGATATATAATATATAATAATAGGGGGCTGTGACCGGCGTCACACTCCAGTACAGTAGGTGATAGATAATATAGATGAATTGAAGGCCTTTACCGGACTCACACTCCAGTAAGGTAGGTTATGGATAATATAGATGAATAGGGGGCTTTACCGGACTCACACTCCAGTACAGTAGGTGATAGAGAATATATATATTAATAGGGGGCTGTGACCGGCCTCAGACTCCAGTACAGTAGGTGATATATAATATATAATAATAGGGGGCTGTGACCAGCCTCAGACTCCAGTACAGTAGGTGATATATAATATATATTAATAGGGGGCGGTGACCAGCCTCACACTCCAGTACAGTAGGTGATATATAATATATATTAATAGGGGGCGGTGACCGGCCTCAGACTCCAGTACAGTAGGTGATATATAATATATATTAATAGGGGGCTGTGACCAGCCTCACACTCCAGTACAGTAGGTGATATATAATATATATTAATAGGGGGCGGTGACCGGCCTCACACTCCAGTACAGTAGGTGATATATAATATATATTAATAGGGGGCCATGACCAGCCTCAGACTCCAGTACAGTAGGTGATATATAATATATATTAATAGGGGGCCGTGACCAGCCTCAGACTCCAGTACAGTAGGTGATATATAATATATATTAATAGGGGGCTGTGACCAGCCTCAGACTCCAGTACAGTAGGTGATATATAATATATATTAATAGGGGGCCATGACCAGCCTCAGACTCCAGTACAGTAGGTGATATATAATATATATTAATAGGGGGCTGTGACCGGCCTCAGACTCCAGTACAGTAGGTGATATATAATATATATTAATAGGGGGCCGTGACCGGCCTCACACTCCAGTACAGTAGGTGATATATAATATATATATTAATAGCGGGGAGGTGACCGGCCTCACACTCCAGTACAGTAGATGATAGATAGAAAATATATATTAATAGGGGGCCGTGACAGGCCTCACACTCCAGTACAGTAGGTGATATATAATATATATTAATAGCGCGGAGGTTACCGGCCTCACACTCCAGTCTAGTAGGTGATATATAATATATATTAATAGGGGGCCGTGACCAGCCTCAGACTCCAGTACAGTAGGTGATATATAATATATATTAATAGGGGGCCGTGACCGGCCTCACACTCCAGTACAGTAGGTGATATATAATATATATATTAATAGCGGGGAGTTGACCGGCCTCACACTCCAGTACAGTAGATGATAGATAGAAAATATATATTAATAGGGGGCCGTGACAGGCCTCACACTCCAGTACAGTAGGTGATATATAATATATATTAATAGCGGGGAGGTTACCGGCCTCACACTCCAGTACAGTAGGTGATATATAATATATATTAATAGGGGCCATGACCAGCCTCAGACTCCAGTACAGTAGGTGATATATAATATATATTAATAGCGGGGAGGTTACCGGCCTCACACTCCAGTACAGTAGGTGATATATAATATATATTAATAGCGGGCGGTGACCGGCCTCACACTCCAGTACAGTAGGTTATGGATAATATAGATGAATAGTGGGCGGTGACCGGCCTCACACTCCAGTACAGTAGGTGATAGAGAATATAGATGAATAGGGGGCTTTATCGGACTCACACTCCAGTAAGGTAGGTTATAGATAATATAGATGAATAGGGGACCTTAACCGGCCTCACACTCCATTACAGTAGCTGATAGATAGAGACATGACAGGCATCACAATCCAGAATAGTGGGTATCATAGAATATAGATGAATAGTGGAGCATGTCCAGCCTCACATTCCAGTACAGTACAGTACAATAGATAGATAGATAGATAGATAGATAGATAGATAGATAGATATAGATAGATAGATAGATAGATAGATAGATAGATAGATAGATAGATAGATAGATAGATAGATAGATAGATAGATAGATAGATAGATAGATAGATAGATAGATAGATAGTGGGCCGTGTCCAGCCTCACACTCCAGTGTAGTAGTTTATAGCCAATATAGATTAATTTGGGTCTGTGACCGGCCTCACACTCCAGTACAGTAGGTGATATATAATATATATTAATAGGGGGCCGTGACCAGCCTCAGACTCCAGTACAGTAGGTGATATATAATATATATTAATAGGGGGCTGTGACCAGCCTCAGACTCCAGTACAGTAGGTGATATATAATATATATTAATAGGGGGCTGTGACCGGCCTCAGACTCCAGTACAGTAGGTGATATATAATATATATTAATAGGGGGCTGTGACCGGCCTCAGACTCCAGTACAGTAGGTGATATATAATATATATTAATAGGGGGCCGTGACCGGCCTCACACTCCAGTACAGTAGGTGATATATAATATATATATTAATAGCGGGGAGGTGACCGGCCTCACACTCCAGTACAGTAGATGATAGATAGAAAATATATATTAATAGGGGGCCGTGACAGGCCTCACACTCCAGTACAGTAGGTGATATATAATATATATTAATAGCGCGGAGGTTACCGGCCTCACACTCCAGTATAGTAGGTGATATATAATATATATGAATAGGGGACCGTGACCAGCCTCAGACTCCAGTACAGTAGGTGATATATAATATATATTAATAGGGGGCCGTGACCGGCCTCACACTCCAGTACAGTAGGTGATATATAATATATATATTAATAGCGGGGAGGTGACCGGCCTCACACTCCAGTACAGTAGATGATAGATAGAAAATATATATTAATAGGGGGCCGTGACAGGCCTCACACTCCAGTACAGTAGGTGATATATAATATATATTAATAGCGGGGAGGTTACCGGCCTCACACTCCAGTACAGTAGGTGATATATAATATATATTAATAGGGGGCCATGACCAGCCTCAGACTCCAGTACAGTAGGTGATATATAATATATATTAATAGCGGGGAGGTTACCGGCCTCACACTCCAGTACAGTAGGTGATATATAATATATATTAATAGCGGGCGGTGACCGGCCTCACACTCCAGTACAGTAGGTTATGGATAATATAGATGAATAGTGGGCGGTGACCGGCCTCACACTCCAGTACAGTAGGTGATAGAGAATATAGATGAATAGGGGGCTTTATCGGACTCACACTCCAGTAAGGTAGGTTATAGATAATATAGATGAATAGGGGACCTTAACCGGCCTCACACTCCATTACAGTAGCTGATAGATAGAGACATGACAGGCATCACAATCCAGAATAGTGGGTATCATAGAATATAGATGAATAGTGGGGCATGTCCAGCCTCACATTCCAGTACAGTACAGTACAATAGATAGATAGATAGATAGATAGATAGATAGATAGATAGATAGATAGATAGATAGATAGATAGATAGATAGATAGATAGATAGTGGGCCGTGTCCAGCCTCACACTCCAGTGTAGTAGTTTATAGCCAATATAGATTAATTTGGGTCTGTGACCGGCCTCACACTCCAGTACAGTAGGTGATATATAATATATATTAATAGGGGGCCGTGACCAGCCTCAGACTCCAGTACAGTAGGTGATATATAATATATATTAATAGGGGGCTGTGACCAGCCTCAGACTCCAGTACAGTAGGTGATATATAATATATATTAATAGGGGGCTGTGACCGGCCTCAGACTCCAGTACAGTAGGTGATATATAATATATATTAATAGGGGGCAATGACCGGCCTCAGACTCCAGTACAGTAGGTGATATATAATATATATTAATAGGGGGCTGTGACCGGCCTCAGACTCCAGTACAGTAGGTGATATATAATATATATTAATAGGGGGACGTGACCGGCCTCACACTCCAGTACAGTAGGTGATATATAATATATATATTAATAGCGGGGAGGTGACCGGCCTCAAACTCCAGTACAGTAGATGATAGATAGAAAATATATATTAATAGGGGGCCGTGACAGGCCTCACACTCCAGTACAGTAGGTGATATATAATATATATTAATAGCGCGGAGGTTACCGGCCTCACACTCCAGTATAGTAGGTGATATATAATATATATTAATAGGGGGCCGTGACCAGCCTCAGACTCCAGTACAGTAGGTGATATATAATATATATTAATAGGGGCCGTGACCGGCCTCACACTCCAGTACAGTAGGTGATATATAATATATATATTAATAGCGGGGAGGTGACCGGCCTCACACTCCAGTACAGTAGATGATAGATAGAAAATATATATTAATAGGGGGCCGTGACAGGCCTCACACTCCAGTACAGTAGGTGATATATAATATATATTAATAGGGGGCCATGACCAGCCTCAGACTCCAGTACAGTAGGTGATATATAATATATATTAATAGGGGGCTCAGACCGGCCTCACACTCCAGTATAGTAGGTGATATATAATATATATTAATAGGGGGCAGTGACCGGCCTCAGACTCCAGTACAGTAGGTGATATATAATATATATTAATAGGGGGAGGTGACCGGCCTCAAACTCCAGTACAGTAGATGATAGATAGAAAATATATATTAATAGGGGGCCGTGACAGGCCTCACACTCCAGTACAGTAGGTGATATATAATATATATTAATAGCGCGGAGGTTACCGGCCTCACACTCCAGTATAGTAGGTGATATATAATATATATTAATAGGGGGCCGTGACCAGCCTCAGACTCCAGTACAGTAGGTGATATATAATATATATTAATAGGGGGCCGTGACCGGCCTCACACTCCAGTACAGTAGGTGATATATAATATATATATTAATAGCGGGGAGGTGACCGGCCTCACACTCCAGTACAGTAGATGATAGATAGAAAATATATATTAATAGGGGGCCGTGACAGGCCTCACACTCCAGTACAGTAGGTGATATATAATATATATTAATAGGGGGCCATGACCAGCCTCAGACTCCAGTACAGTAGGTGATATATAATATATATTAATAGGGGGCTCAGACCGGCCTCACACTCCAGTATAGTAGGTGATATATAATATATATTAATAGGGGGCAGTGACCGGCCTCAGACTCCAGTACAGTAGGTGATATATAATATATATTAATAGGGGGCCGTGACCAGCCTCAGACTCCAGTACAGTAGGTGATATATAATATATATTAATAGGGGGCCATGACCAGCCTCAGACTTCAGTACAGTAGGTGATATATAATATATATTAATAGGGGGCTGTGACCGGCCTCAGACTCCAGTACAGTAGGTGATATATGATATATATTAATAGGGGGCCGTGACCGGCCTCACACTCCAGTACAGTAGGTGATATATAATATATATTAATAGCGGGGAGGTGACCGGCCTCACACTCCAGTACAGTAGATGATAGATAGAAAATATATATTAATAGGGGGCCGTGACAGGCCTCACACTCCAGTACAGTAGGTGATATATAATATATATTAATAGCGGGGAGGTTACCGGCCTCACACTCCAGTATAGTAGGTGATATATAATATATATTAATAGGGGGCCGTGACCAGCCTCACACTCCAGTACAGTAGGTGATATATAATATATATTAATAGCGGGGAGGTGACCGGCCTCACACTCCAGTACAGTAGGTGATATATAATATATATTAATAGCGGGGAGGTTACCGGCCTCACACTCCAGTATAGTAGGTGATATATAATATAGATTAATAGCGGGCGGTGACCGGCCTCACACTCCAGTACAGTAGGTTATGGATAATATAGATGAATAGTGGGCGGTGACCGGCCTCACACTCCAGTACAGTAGGTGATAGAGAATATAGATGAATAGGGGGCTTTATCGGACTCACACTCCAGTAAGGTAGGTTATAGATAATATAGATGAATAGGGGACCTTAACCGGCCTCACACTCCATTACAGTAGCTGATAGATAGAGACATGACAGGCATCACAATCCAGAATAGTGGGTATCATAGAATATAGATGAATAGTGGAGCATGTCCAGCCTCACATTCCAGTACAGTACAGTACAATAGATAGATAGATAGATAGATAGATAGATAGATAGATAGATATATAGATAGATAGATAGATAGATAGATAGATAGATAGATAGATAGGTAGATAGATAGTGGGCCGTGTCCAGCCTCACACTCCAGTGTAGTAGTTTATAGCCAATATAGATTAATTTGGGTCTGTGACCGGCCTCACACTCCAGTACAGTAGGTGATATATAATATATATTAATAGGGGGCCGTGACCAGCCTCAGACTCCAGTACAGTAGGTGATATATAATATATATTAATAGGGGGCTGTGACCAGCCTCAGACTCCAGTACAGTAGGTGATATATAATATATATTAATAGGGGGCTGTGACCAGCCTCAGACTCCAGTACAGTAGGTGATATATAATATATATTAATAGGGGGCCGTGACCGGCCTCAGACTCCAGTACAGTAGGTGATATATAATATATATTAATAGGGGGCTGTGACCGGCCTCAGACTCCAGTACAGTAGGTGATATATAATATATATTAATAGGGGGCCGTGACCGGCCTCAGACTCCAGTACAGTAGGTGATATATAATATATATTAATAGGGGGCCGTGACCGGCCTCAGACTCCAGTACAGTAGGTGATATATAATATATATTAATAGGGGGCCATGACCGGCCTCACATTCCAGTATAGTAGGTGACATATAATATATATTAATAGGGGGCGGTGACCGGCCTCACACTCCAGTACAGTAGGTGATATATAATATATATTAATAGGGGGCCATGACCGGCCTCACACTCCAGTACAGTAGGTGATATATAATATATATTAATAGGGGGCTGTGACCGGCCTCACACTCCAGTACAGTAGGTGATATATAATATATATTAATAGCGGGGAGGTGACCGGCCTCACACTCCAGTACAGTAGGTGATATATAATATATATTAATAGGGGGCCGTGACAGGCCTCACACTCCAGTACAGTAGGTGATATATAATATATATTAATAGCGGGGAGGTGACCGGCCTCACACTCCAGTACAGTAGGTGATATATAATATATATTAATAGGGGGCTGTGACCGGCCTCAGACTCCAGTACAGTAGGTGATATATAATATATATTAATAGGGGGCAGTGACCAGCCTCAGACTCCAGTATAGTAGGTGATATATAATATATATTAATAGGGGGCAGTGACCGGCCTCAGACTCCAGTATAGTAGGTGATATATAATATATATTAATAGGGGGCAGTGACCGGCCTCAGACTCCAGTACAGTAGGTAATTGAGAATATAGATGAGTTCGGGGCGATGACCGGCCTTACACTCCAGTACAATAGGTGATAGAGAATATAGATTAATAGCGGGGAGGTGACCGGCCTTACACTACAGTACAGTAGGAGATAGATAGAGAATATAGATTAATAGGGGGCCGTGACCTGACTCACGCTCTAGTCCAGCAGGTGATCGATAGAGAATATAGATGTGTAGTGGGCCTTGAACGGCCTCACACTCCAGTACAGTAGATGATATATAATATAGGTGGGTGATATATAATATATATTAATAGGGGGCTGTGACTGGCCTCACACACCAGTACAGTAGGTGATATATAAAATATTTTAATAGGGGTCCATAACATTGTGTGTAAAAGGCCGTGACCTGCCTCACACTCTAGTCCAGCAGGTGATCGATAGAGAATATAGATGTGTAGTGGGCCTTGAATGGCCTCACACTCCAGTACAGTAGATGATAGATAGATAATATATAATAATAGGGGGCCTTTACTGGACTCACACTCCCATAAGGTAGGTTATAGATAATATAGATGAATAGGGGGCGGTGACCGTCCTCGCACTCCAGTACAGTAGGTGATATATAATATATATTAATAGGGGGCTGTGACCGGCCTCACACTCCAGTACAGTAGGTTATGGAGAATATAGATGAATAGAGGGCTTTACCAGACTCACACTCCAGTACAGTAGGTTATGGATAATATAGATGAATAGGGGGCGGTGACCGGCCTCACACTCCTGTACAGTAGGTGATAGAGAATATAGATGAATAGGGGGCTTTACCGGACTCACACTCCAGTACAGTAGGTGATAGAGAATATAGATGAATAGGGGGCTTTACCGGACTCACACTCCAGTACAGTAGGTGATAGAGAATATAGATGAATAGGGGGCTTTACCGGACTCACACTCCAGTAAGGTAGGTTATAGATAATATAGATGAATAGGGGACCTTAACCGGCCTCACACTCCATTACAGTAGCTGATAGATAGAGACATGACAGGCATCACAATCCAGAATAGTGGGTATCATAGAATATAGATGAATAGTGGAGCATGTCCAGCCTCACATTCCAGTACAGTACAGTACAATAGATAGATAGATAGATAGATAGATAGATAGATAGATAGATAGATAGATAGATAGATAGATAGTGGGCCGTGTCCAGCCTCACACTCCAGTGTAGTAGTTTATAGACAATATAGATTAATAGGGGGCTGTGACTGACCTCACACTCCAGTAGAATAGTTTATAGACAATATAGATTAATTTGGGTCTGTGACTGGCCTCACACTCCAGTACAATAGGTGATAGTTAAGAGAATATAGTTGAATAGTTGTTCGTGACCTGCCTCAGGACTAAGAGGTCATTTGCTGTTTAATACGTTGCACAGTGTCTCTGCTTCATTGCTCCAGACCACCGCAAGGGGGAGCTTGAGCGCTGATTATGCTGTTGGGTCCTACTGTGTCTCTAACTGACAATGAATGGGCAATTTACACCAAATAGAAACTGATAATTGTGGAGAACTTCAAAATTGAATTTCAATTTACTGAATGAGGAAGATGAAGAAGGTGACTGAATTTAGAAAAAGAGTGTAGGAATTGCTATGCCTCTGTCCTGCACACTTTTTTTTTGTTTCTAAGCTGCAACTGGACTGTAGCATATTTCTTACTAAAACTGTTGTTACACTAAGGTTTTTATTGTAAGAGTAACTAAAATGTAAAAGTATGTTCCATGATATTATTAAGATATATGTGTTGACTGAATATAAGCAAGTGATGTCTGCGGAAAATCAAGTTGATGGCACATTCATATAGCCTCGGCACCTACACGAAGCTGAGTGATTCACTTATTCATGGCTTTGCATCAAAATAAATAAGTACCAACATTCTTTCTGATAGTCTTTAATAAAGAAATGCTTTGGTTATCCTGACCCAGATGCCATGTATTATAATCTCTAAAAGGAAAATTATTACCACCGTCTCTTGTGCAAGTCATCTTCCGGATTTGCCCCTTAGATATTAATTTAGAATCTTACAAATGTAATTATTGGCGGAGAGCCATATAGATTGCAAAATAGTTGGGAAGAGATTTTTGATGGCAACTGGTTGAAGGTAAGTCAGGTGCAGGAGAGCAGAGATTTACATTTACATTTAAGTCATTTAGCAGACGCACTTATCCAGAGCGACTTACAAATTGGTGAATTCACCTTCTGACATCCAGTGGAACAGCCACTTTACAATAGTGCATCTAAATCATTTAAGGGGGGGTGAGAAGGATTACTTATCCTATCCTAGGTATTCCTTGAAGAGGTGGGGTTTCAGGTGTCTCCGGAAGGTGGTGATTGACTCCGCTGTCCTGGCGTCGTGAGGGAGTTTGTTCCACCATTGGGGGGCCAGAGCAGCGAACAGTTTTGACTGGGCTGAGCGGGAACTGTACTTCCTCAGTGGTAGGGAGGCGAGCAGGCCAGAGGTGGATGAACGCAGTGCCCTTGTTTGGGTGTAGGGCCTGATCATGGGTGATAACAGGCGCACTTTATTCATGCCCAAGGAAAACAGCGGTAACGCCCAAAGTACACAAACGGTACAATAAACAAAACACACGGGTCAAACACATACCCGGCGCAAACCAGCCTAATGCGAAACACACGTAACAAACAAACAATTCCACACACAGACATGGGGGAACGGAGGGTAATATACATTTAGTCAGATGAGGGAATGTGAACCAGGTGTGCTAAAAACCAAGACAAAACAAATGGAAAATGAAAGGTGGAGCGGCGATGGCTAGAAGACAGGTGACGTCAACCGCCGCCCAAACAAGGAGAGGAACCGACTTCGGCGGAAGTCGTGACAATGGTTCATGAAATGACACGCAATTTTCCGTTCCTCCTGAAAGCGCTAACAGTCAAATGCATTCTCTCAAATGCATTCACGCACTTAAACTTTTGGATAATAAAGCATTTAAAGGCTGACATTAGTTGATTTTATGCATCCATTAATTAAATCTCTTCAGCTGACATGTTGCGGTTCATCTGATGAAGGTGCACATAGGAATTCAGAGGTTAGAAATGATTAAATATTAAAGCATTAGACCTCTCACTAAAGGCTTGATTCATACAAAGTTCTACTTACTGTAAATCCGAACTGGTTTTGCAGCTCTCAGATTCCAGAATACCTTCAACCGATGGCTTCAACCATCAGTGAGTCAATGGCTTGAATAGTCACGCTGGAGATGGAATACCACGGTAGGTGCTGTGTAAAAGTGCTTGCCTGGAAGCATTGGCAGAGGCGTCAGGTGGAGAGCGACCTGTTTACATTATAAGAGCGTGGCAAGCCAGACAACATTAAAAGGGCCTATTGTCTCACTCCATGTTCAAGAATGGCCTTCTGCCCTTTATTCAGATTACAACCGCTCACGTTCGGTTATTTGAAAACAAAATAATCTCTTAAACAAGGATTTGAAAATGAGATTGTGAACTCTGCAAACAACGTTTCCAGTCCGAGAATGAGAATGGTAAATGACTGTAATTAATCCATCCACCCATTATGGGCTATTATTATCACTCTTGCCAAGGAGGGTAGGTAGGAGGAGAATTGTATCGTTCCACATGAGTGTTTTCAGTTAATGCCAAACAAGTTTGATCAGGTTTAAATCAGGAGACCTACATGTAGAGATGTACTGCCTACTGTAGGTGTTGTAGGTCTTATTAATTCATTTTTACATAACCTTTATTTTACTACATAAAGGTTTACTTACTTTGCTGGCATCTTGACCCAGTTTATGCCCTCATTTGAAATGCAAACCCGGGCAGTAGAGGACTTGAAAATAAGCCGGAGCTGAGAGGATCACCAAAGGTATTTTGGTTTCAGTGTATTTTCTTTAAAAAAAAGTATATAGGCTATCAATGTGTAAGCATACTGTGTAATAAAATCGATAAAGGTGTACTAAAAATGTGAATGTGTTTTTGCAGAGCATACAACCATGCCGACAACCATCCGTGGAGATCAGTGGACAAAGGGCTGAACAACGGATACCAACTGGGATGGGTCCCGAGGAAAATGTGGCTTCTTCATCAACATCTTTATGCTTTTGTTAATAAAATAATGTAAAAAATTCTCTCGCCAGCCTTGATCCATACATGGGCTTGCAGAACGCAAAGTTCTTTGTTTGTCAGACGATTCATTGGGCCAAAACTACAGAACAGTACAAAACAAGAGAACACATGGTTAATGTTCTGAATAAAATATGTATATAGATATATATATATATAAAGTATTGAGATAAACTTTTGTTATTGACCAAATACTTATTTTCCACCATAATTTTCAAATAAATTCATTAAAAATCCTACAATGTGATTTTCTGGATTTTTTTCTTCTCAATTTTGTCTGTCATAGTTGAAGTGTACCTATGATGAAAATTACAGGCCTCTCATATTTTTAAGTGGGAGAACTTGCACAATTGGTGGCTGACTAAATACTTGTTTGCCCCACTGTATATATACATATAGCGAGAATCAGATGTCAACATCAGCCTATCTCAGGATATATAATGAGTCAATATCTGGCCATACCATATGTATGATAAGAAAAGTCAGTATGTAGTATGCTGCTGTTGGCTGCGCTCAGGAAATATTTCTAAGAACAAGTCTGCAACTTCATCATCAGCAAGCTGTCAAACTATTGTATATAAAGCACAAGCTGCTACACACTGTTTATCATTGTTTAACATTGAGCAGGCAGGCCACGTTAGCTAAAACAGCTTATCACGTCACAGGCGATTTGCGACGTGTGCTTCTGTGTCGTTTTATTTGACAACTTTTTCACTATCTATTACCAGTGTGCGCCTGTTTAGCAGTGGTTGATAGGGAATCATGTTACAAAACATGTGCACATCGCCTCAATTCTCATTTTGCCCAAAGCAGTGGCAAACTCGAGAGCGAGTTTACTTAGGGGCCAAGTGTTTTTTTAGCATGACATTGGCGACATGTTGTCTTATGTAAACAAGTCCAAGTCCGAGGCGCTGAGTAATGGACAGGTCTGATTCACTGTCTGGAGCTACATTTGGATAGAGCGCAATCAGCCCAGCTGTTTCATCTCATGTTAGTGCGCAAGTGGGCATGATTGTAATCCAAACCCAATCCTAATGTAAATTGTGACAACCTCAGTTATATAAATCTTACAAAACTCAGTTCCAGTTTTTGGTCAATTTTGTCGCTGGAGTAAATGTTTCTGACGAATATCGATGCCACATCGATGCCGTTTTCAACTAGGTAAGTTGCGTTTTGCATTCAGTTGCTTTACAAAATGACTGAATAACATTTCAGAGCATAATTGATTAGATGTTCCCTATAATATTACAAACAACTTTAGAATCAACTTTAGAATCATGCCTTGCCCATTGAGAGAAGCATTCACTTTCTCCATCATTCAGTTTTCTGTTGGTTCACAGTCCAATATGTACCTGAAAACAACTAGAAGGAGTTCCAGGGGAACGTTTTTTGGGGAGCAGGAAAACGTGGGAGCACATTTTGGACTGATGTTTTCCGCTCCACTGGTTACCATCGCAGCTGTTGTTTGGTAATTGTATTACCGTAATCAGGTCCTGGACCTGGCACTGATACTCTGCTCCAGTCAAAACACTGTCCCAGGATCTAACTTGCTTTGATACTGTACCATTGCCCCACTTAATGAGTGAATCACAGATACAGAGTACAGAGCCTGCCTAAGTCCTCTCAAGCATCCAAGAGAGAATGATCTCGTCAAGTGAGGCTTTATTACTTATGTTCCATATGTTATTATTTTTTAGATATTTATCTATATTTAATGTGTATTCGGTGTAGTAGTGCCATGTTTGTGTAAGGATGTTAAAGAATATTCTGTTTGTGGATGAAAATCATACAGAGGAGGTGTAAGAGTTCAGCTGAACTGAAATACAACAGTATTTGTAATGTTTCTAATTGGTCGTTACATTCAATGTATCAATTAATGCAAAGCGATTGGCGAGTTTGGATATGCAACACCGAGTTCATTAATGCGTTTAGAAGAGAGGGGTTATATGTTGATTAATGGTAATATCTGTTGAGATGATCCAATCTTAATGACAACATTTGTTGAGATTACCCAATCTTAATGATAAGGTTTTAAATTTGTAAGTTATTTGTATATTTGAAGGCACTATAAATATAGTGCTACTATTTTATTACTATATAACTACCACTATACTAGGGGTCTGTGTTCATTCTTGAAGTACACAATGATCTTGTTGCCTCACGATCCTGCAGGTGGAGCAGTAGTATCAGCTATGGCTCTGGATTCTTCCCTCGATAAGGACAAGGACACACATCTCAACTATCTATAGCCCTCAGGCCTTTCACTGCATCATCGTCTATCTCACTCTGTGTCAGGTTGCCAGCCACTCACCCTTGTCTGTAATAACAACTATTTTGTCTGTGCAGTATACTGCCTCTGCTGAGACATCCTCTTAGGACATTTTGTATCTACTGGCCCAAAATCAGCTTTTATTAAGTCAGCATCCCACCATATGGTCTAGTATATTCTTGTACACTCACTCTCTTTCTCTGAGTCAACATTAATTAAATCAATGCAGTCAGACTGTAATCATGGTCATTTGTTCATTGGTCCTACCTGTAGGTATAGAGATGTGATGAATTATTATTTATTGTAATACCTTTAAAGGAAAAAACATCTTAACATTTTTTCTCCTAATCTGCAAGTCATTAATATAATCAGGGTTAATTTCATGACTTCACTGAGTTGAAATGGAAATTACTCCCATCCTAATGTCAACTGTTTCTCAGTCAGCCTATCTTAATCACCATAAAGTGATAGTTCAGCCAAATTACAAAACAGCTTGCTGTTATTTGGGTAAACTATCCCTTTAAGGCCTCTTGCAATTCACCAACTTTGAGTTGAGACTATATAAAAAGCATCACACTGTATCATCTTAGATCCTCACCTTTATTGCACAGATCTTTGTTATTTATGGCTAAGAGACTGATGCGGCCCGTAAGTAGAGGTAAGGCTAATATTATTGCAGATAAGGAAAGACTTTAAAGACCAACATTTTATGGCTACTCATAAACCCCCTTTTATGTCCTGAGAGTTCCTGTGCAGTTATGCACTGTTGAGAATGTCTAGCCAGAGCCACAGATGAACAGCTCCGACAAGTGATCCTCAATTCTTGCAATGTGTGTAGTTTTGGGAAGTAATAGATGTGCACACACATGCACGCACACACAATAGAAGACACTGAGTAGCATTGGTATTGTGCCCCAACTCTTATCCAGAGCAACTTACAATTAATCCAAAATCTTCAAATAGCTGGGTGAGACAACCACATATCACAGTCTTAGCAAGTACATTTTCCCTCAATAAAGTAGTTACCAGTAAAGTCAATGCTAGTAGGAACAAGCTTTTTATTATGTCGGCGGAGGGTAAGGTTTCAGATGTTTTCAGAAGATAGGCAAGGGACTGTTCTAGCTTCAGGGGGAAGCGGGTTCTGATGGTTCACGTTGTAATCGAGGAGGATGAGGACAGAGGAGAGAGCTTCCGTGAAACAGAGGAGAGCGGTTTCAGTTGAGTGAGCTGACTTGTTGGTGTCAAGAAGATTGAACTGAGATAATAAGAGAGTTTTTTTGTGTTTTGGAAAGAAAAGAAAGAAGGGATACTGGTCTGTAGTTGTTGACATCGGAGGGCCTACTGGAAAGAAAAGAAAGAAGGGATACCGTCTGTAGTTTTTGACGTCAGAGAGGTTGAGTGTTGGTTTCTTGAGGAGAGGAGCAACTTTGGTCATCTTGTGGTAACATAGCAAAGTTGCGGGTGTTAATAAAATCTCGATGTTGAGGTAAAAAGGTTTGTGAGTGTTACATCTGAGTGTTGATTCGAGTGTTGATTCGAAATATCTATATTTCTGGATGCACACTTATTTATTAATTGATCTTATACTACACAAAATAACCTAACTTTTTCTAAACTAATTCATTCTGTAAGTTGTTTCACCAGTTAATGAGGTTTTCCCGTTTTTTATTATTATTATTATTTATTTCACCTTTATTTAACCAGGTAGGCTAGTTGAGAACAAGTTCTCATTTACAACTGTGACCTGGCCAAGATAAAGCAAAGCAGTGCGACAGAAACAACAACACAGAGTTACATGGAATAAACAAGCGTACAGTTTAGATGGTTTAGGTAGTCTCATTTATCAATATTTCCTACCCTGGCAGTCATTCTAACTCCAGATTTCAGTTGATTAAAAGTTCCCAATTGTTGGATATCCTAATTCTGGCTAGATTCCAATAGGAAAAATATAACACTTTGCAAGCCAGCATAAGGTGTCTTGTTGATGTGGCCTACAAACCAGAGGTTTCAGACCAATGTGTTAGGTTATAACTTGGCAGTCGTAGTATGGTATCATCATAAAAAGCTATCTAGCTGTCATAAATTATAACATTTTGATGATAAAATATTAACTTAGGTACTCACTTGGTTAAGGCTACAGGACTAAAAGCCATCAAATGCAAACCTGTGCTTAGTCCCCTCCTGTACTCCCTGTTCACCCACAACCAGTGGGGAAAAAGTACCCAAAAGCTTAAGTAAAAATACTTGAGTAAAAGTAAAGATACCTTACCTTAAAATGACTCAAGTAAAAGTGAAAGTCTTCTCATTAGAATACGACTTGAGTAAAAGTCTTAAAGTACCTGATATTAAATATGCTTAGGTATCAAAGAAAAAGTATGAATCGTAAGAGCCGTAAATCCAAAAAGCAGAACCTTTTATGTGGTTTGAATTTTTCTGAATATTCCTCTGGACATCAATGCACATTATAGGGTTGACCTCGAGAATACAAAGGTTTTGCAGGTTGTCTTCTTTGCTCTATGCATCTCAGAAGATTTCTAACACATGAATGTAGTTCCTGGGATGTTTTACACTTTTATGATCACTTGCAAGACTGCAAAAAGGATTATCTGTAACGCCACCTCTACCTTTGGAGAGGTAGAGGCCATACTGTTTCATTTTAAATGACCTGACACAACGGTGACCACAGCACCTCTTCTTCCCTCTTTTCCCTTTCCTCCTTAGCCTACCTACTATTGAAGTTCAGCATCAATATAGCCTTTGTTGGGCCTCGGCAAGAGGATGTGAGAAATCCCTTATTGTCAAAGCGCGACGCCAAGCCGGCCAGTGCTTGTTTACCCACATGTCAGTGAGGCGGGTGTCAGAGTAACGGCCCACAGCCACAAGACATCCCTGTTGGGATGAGGGAGAGGAGAGAGGGTTTAGAGACGCAGGGAGAAAGGGAGACAGGGCTCGAGAGGCGAGAAGAGCACAAGCAGCAGCCTTGTGCTGTATGACCAGGGACTGTTCGGCGGGACAATCCATCATCTATATGTGGAGAGTCAGCTGGCCTGAGCCGAGGAGAGGAGAAGAAAAAAGAAGGCAAGAGATGAGGGAGTAGAGGCAGGTTTAGAGAGGGAAACCATCACTGGTTTATGGGGAAAACTTCATCCCATGCAGACATGGGGAGAGCAGACATGAACTCACGTTTGGATTTTTTTGGGTGTGTGTGTTGGCGGGGAGTGGGGGCATCTGACTGGGTAGGTTGTCCACAAATACATAGGTACTCAGAAACCATCCTTGCAGAGAGAGATTTGAGTCCAAAATGAAACACTTTAAAGCAACCATACTGTGTACATAAGCCCTGTGTAACCTGTGTAACTTTTTGAAATTACATTGCGTCACTCATACACTGTAAGACTTTCCTGTCATTTCAACAATAAAACAGAGTAGAATGCACATTAAAATACCTTAAATGTGTTTTACATTATTAATGCTGAACAAGGTGCTAAGTACAACCATATGGGGGCGGCAGGTAGCCTAGTGTTTAGAGCGTTGGGCCAGTAAATAAACGGTTGCTTGATCAAATCCCTGAGCTGACAACATAAAGATCTGTTGTTCTGCCCATGAACAAGGCAGTTATATCCCACTGTTCCTAGGCCGCCATTCTAAATAATAACTGACTTGCCTAGTTAAATAAAGGTTCAAAGAAATCCTGAAGAAGTTAATCACAACCTGCATTCAGAATGGCTGCTAGGGTCAGGAAGGTTGATTAGCGAGACTACCTAAGCCATTTAAACTGGAACAGCCATTTCAGTAACGGGTGCATTAAAACTACTAACACATTCGATTAGTTTAGAAAAATGCATGTTATTTATCTTTGTGTAGTATAAGATCAATCAATCTACATGCAAAAACATGTATTGAAACAACCAATTCAAAAAAATTGACCTGCTATTGAACACACTGGGAAATATGATAATGATGGGCTTGGCTTTGAGTGTTTTACTCAACCCCGAATTCCATAATATAAATTAGGCCTAAATGGATGATGAGGGCGAAGAGTTTGATTTAACTTAGAAAGACAATAGTGCAATGATGAGTTTGTGTTATGCCTGTTTATAGTATCAGCCGCAAATCATTCAACCATGTGATATCATTAATAACAAGCTGTTATGGGACTGTTTTATTTACTATAACTATATTACTACCGTCTAGTTAATATTATTATTGTGGGGCTTGCGAAGTAAAGGCCCCAGCTTCAATCTTCAACATACTACTTCTTCTTCTTATTAGCTGTTTTAGTAACCCATCAACTGCTCTGTTTCTAGATACAGTAAATCATGTCAGAAGCTACCCGATTCATTACTTACCATCAACAGCTACAAATTCTAAGAAAACTACATCATGTTTTGAAGTTCACTTTCATTGCTTTGTCTAACAGCACTATCATAAATCTAGCAAAGAAATTAAGTGGGTCAGAGTGTAGTATTTAATTATTATTAAAGCACAATGTACTTCATGTTAGCATGTTTCTCACACTTGGTTTAACCATAATGGAGCAGTGTTGTCAAGGCTACTGTTGCCTAGCAATGCTTGCCTTGCTGAAATGTCTTCATAGACAAATTCCCATGATTTGTGAATCTCTTTCGGACTGAACAGCTAGCGTAAAAATGTTGAATGCTTCCCCAGTCTGGGCGAACTACAAGGATAAAGAGAAGATTTCTAGTGCTCACAAGCTTTGTCCTACTTCTCAGGATAATGCCCTGTCCTCTAAATAACTCAACTGGCTAGTTTGCCTGTCTCTAAAGAGGAGGGCGGGCTGTATCCCTTGGATTGGATACAGCAGATTAGGAATGGTTTCTACCAATAAAAAGTTACAGCTGTTTTTCAGAGTTTAGATAGACAAAAAGTTGGTACTTAACATCTACTAATAGCTCTCTGTATCATCACTGAGCAGCCCAAACAGCCATTGTCACGCCCTGACCTTAGAGAGCCGTTTTATTTCTCTATTTGGTTTGGTCAGTGTGTGATTCGGGTAGGCATTCTATGTTGTCTATTTCTTTGTTTTTGGCTGAGTATGGTTCCAAATCAGAGGCAGCTGTCTATCGTTGTCTCTGATTGGGGATCATATTTAGGCATCCCTTTTCCCACTTTCTGTTGTGGGATCTTGGTTTTGTTAGTTACTGGTTTAGCGCTACTAACAGACGATCTCCGGTGACGATCTGCAGTCCGGAGCCTCCAGTGGTGGTTCCCAGTTCAGAGCCTCCGGCGATGATCCACGGTCCGGGTCCTCAGGCAACGTTTCACGGTCCGGAGTCTCCGGCGAAGATCCAAGGTCCGGTTCCACAGAAGCAGCCACCGAGGGTAGATGCCCACCTGACCTTAGAGAGATGTTTTATTTCTCTATTTGGTTAGGTCAGGGTGTGATTTGGGTGGGCATTTTATTTTGTTTATTTCTTTGTTTTTGGCTGACTATGGTTCCCAATCAGAGGCATCTGTCTATCATTGTCTCTGATTGGGAATCATATTTAGGCATACATTTTTCCCACTTTCTGTTGTGGGATCTTGGTTTTGTTAGTTGCTGGTTTAGCGCTACTATACTTTACGTGTCGTTTATCTTTCTTGTTTTTTTTGGTGTTCATTTAATAAAATCAAAATTTACGCCTACCCCGCTGCACCTTGGTCTCATTCATACGGATACTCACAGAGCAGAGGGCAACAATTTAGACGAGAGTGAAGAGAGTGATGATAATTACTGATCATAGCCACACAAATATTGACCACATAACTGAACCACACAACTACAGACCACAATCCCAAAACTACTGAACACAAACAATAGATTCCAACCACACATCTACTGACCACAACCACAGAACTTCTGACCACAACCACACAACAACTGACCACAACTCCTGACCACAACTATTAACCACAACCACAAAACGAATGACCTCAACTACTGACCACAAACACTGACCATAATGACACAAATATTGACCACACAACTACTGAACCATACATCTACAGAACACAACTACACAAATACTGATCATGACTGAACACAATTACTGACCACAACCAAACAACTACTGACCTCAACTACTGACCACAACTACTGACCACAACTACTGACCACAACCAAACAACTTCTGACCAGAACCTCATAATTATTGACCACAACCACTGAAAAAAACTGCTGACCACAATCTACAGACCATAACCACACAACTACTTCATATTATTTTGCACGTTAATCCTCCTGCACCATTTAAACTAGAAATGCCATTCAAACTTTATAATGTGTAGACTGATCTGGATTAGGTTTCTTGCATTTTTTGATAGCATTTGTACGTTTTGTACTACAACAATATTTACATGAGCTCCCAATGAATTTTAATGGCAATAACGTGCCATAGACTTACTTGGGGGAAATATGTAAATTCATCTCCTACAAAATGTAAACTATCAGCGCCAATGTCAGGTTGTGCGCTACTGGTGTAGAAATCAGGTGCAGGAGAGCAGAGAGTTGTGATCAGGCACACACTTTATTTGGCAGAAGCAAAGAACAGACGGACGCAACTGCGTCGAACAAACCTCCAGCCAAAGGCAGAAGTGAAAAGCGCAACAACGCCACAAAGATGCAAAATGTTTAACAATTAAACACACTATGGGTTGAACATGGTACCCGGAGAAAAACCAGCCTGGCGCATCACAAATCAATTCCACACAAAGACATGGGGGGAACAGAGGGATTATATATGTAGTGTGATTAGGGAATGTAAACCAGGTGTGTAGGGAAACAAGACAAAACACATGGAACAATAAAATGTGGAGCTGCGATGGCTAGAAGGCCGGTGACGTTGACCGCCGAACGCCGCCCGAACAAAGAGAGGAGCCGACTTCGGTGGAAGTTGTGACAGCCAAACTAACATTGAGATGTTCACAATGACCCAATGTAAAAAGATTGTATCTTAAATTTGGTAAGAAGAGATAATCCTTTGAAGGATTAGCCCCCCCCCCCTTTTTTTCACCTAAAATGACAAACCCAAATCTAACTGCCTGTATCTCAGGCACTGAAGCAAGGATATGCTTATCAAACAGTGGGGCAAAAAAGTATTTAGTCAGTGACCAATTGTGCAAGATCTCCCACTTAAAAAGATGAGAGAGGTCTGTAATTTTGATCATAGGTACACTTTCAACTATGACACACAAAATGAGATTTTTTTCTCCAGAAAATCACATTGTATGATTTTTAATGAATTTATTTGCAAATTATGGTGGCAAATAAGTATAACAAAAGTTTATCTCAACACTTTGTTATATACCCTTTGTTATCAATTACAGAGGTCAAACATTTTCTGTAAGTCTTCACAAGGTTTTCACACATTGTTGCTGGTATACAGGGCAAAATATGTATATATGTACCTTTTGCAAAACAAATATTTAAGTTGAAGCTGCTATGTTTTGGAGCAAGCTTCTCCAGCCAAGCACTATTGAAACACAAGGCAAGCGTAAGCAATACAGTCGAAGGGGCCTACTTTCACCTGTCCTGTTCTTCTAGATTCAGTGAGAATAAAGAAAATGAGACAAGAAAAGTATCATGACTAGAGAATCATGACGTGCCCTCTGGCTGGCTGTTTGCTCCAGCTGCTTGGCTGATCTCTCTGTCCCAGATTCCTCCAACCCATTAACTTGCTGTGTTTATGGGTTGGACACACACACACACACACACACACACACACACACACACACACACACACACACACACACACACACACACACACACACACACACACACACACACACACACCACATTTAGGGGTTAAACAATAACCATACACAGCATAAAGACAATTACCACCCATACAAGACATTTCTGTCCTCAACAACTATTGTTCCGGTTCCAGTCCCTGCATAGACCAATGCTAGGAGAGGGCAGGAAATCACTCATCTATCTTGGCGATAAGGCACAACTGGCATCTTGGGTACACAAAGAACAAAGCCCAGGTGCCAACTTTGTTTCCTGTTTCTAAACGTATCTCTGTCATTCCCCCTCACATAACCCTTATCACCAACAGAGTGGTGGATTGCACACTTTTATCAGCATACACAATGCAGGTGGAGAGCAAACGAGCTAAAGTTTGATCAGTGAAACTCAAACAGTATGCAGGTGTAGGAGCCAGGGCCTTAGGAACGACTGACATTAGGGAAGAAACAATATATTTTTAAAATGGTTTTAAGCTTCAACATTCATAATCTTATTCAGTACATTTACTCATGATATCCACAGGTATTTTTTTATACTCTGAACTTTACAGTTTTTTGTTCCAGCCCTTCGCTAACACCTAATTCAACTAATTGTGGTCTAAATTGAAGACTTACCCACAGTGCTATCCACTGGGACAGAAATCACATCATTATTTTGGAATGAGCTTTCCTAAGTTACAATGTCCTGACAAATCTGCAATAACATGGGAAAATCTATTTCTATCTAACATTGTGATGTTGCACACGTCAAATCAAATTGCATTAGTCACATTCAACTGTGAACCTTACAACACTGTAACCTTACAGTGAAATGCTTACTTACGAACCCTTATTAACCAACAAAGCAGTTAAGCAAATTACAGATAAGTCAATGTGCGTGGGCACCGGTTAGTTGAGGTACTATGTACATATAGGTAGAGTTATTAGATTGACTATGCATAGATTATAATAACAGAGAGTAGCAGCGGTGTAAAAGAGGGGGGGGACAATGCAAATAGTCTGGGTAGCCATTTGATGAGATGCTCAGGTGTCTTATGGCTTCGGGGGTAGAAACTGTTCAGAAGCATCTTGGACCTAGACTTGGCTCTCCGGTACTGCTTGCCATGCGGTAGCAGAAAGATCCATCTATGACTAGGGTGACTGGAGTCTTTACCAATTTTTAGGGCCTTCCCTAAAGTAGTTCTAAAGTTGTGACTGCCTCCTACCTACTCCTCTCTACACCAGTGACAAATATGCTGAATAATATCCTGGGACATGGTGATTATCCTTGTGGCTGGAAGATTCACACAAGTTCTTTACATCTGCTGGGTGTCGGGGTGAGATGTCCTTCAAGCTGAAACAAGCAGAGACAAGGGAGGAGAAATAAACCTCGCTGCTCAAATTTCAGTGCTGGTTCAAGTTGCTGAAGCCACAACTACCTTTTAATGCGCAATTGTTTTATTAACAATTTTCCATATCTTTAGGCTTGGTCAAGTTGTAGAAGTAAGAGTAGAACAACTTATCCTCTCATTTTAACTAGTAACACCAACCCCAATGGTGCAACAAATAAGGTGAAATAAATCAATATTGAACAGAACACAGCATGGCTGTATTTCCTGCATTTTTCATCAGATGATAAAATGTTTTACCTCCGAAAGGTAAGTGAATATTTATGATACTATTTATGACAAATGTTGACTCCCCAATATGGCGGATATCTTTTTGGCTGCTTTGTTGTCTGAAAGCTGTACTCAGATTATTGCATGGTTTGCTTTTCCGTGCTTTTCCATAAAGCTTTTTTGAAATCTGACACAGCATTTGCATTAACTTAGAGCTACCCCCCTACTTTTTTCAATTTCCGCCTGAAGACATACCCAAATCTAACAGCCTGTAGCTCAGGCACAGAACCAAGGATATGCATATTATTGGTACCATTTGAAAGAAAACACTCTGAAGTCTGTGTAAATGTGAATTGATTGTAGGAGAATAACACAATATATCTGGTTTAGATAATACAATGAAAAAACATATTTTTTCTTTTTCTTTTTGTATCATCATCTTTAAAATGAACAAGATAAAACAAACATTCAGATAGGATGATGGTGACAATTTCAGTGAAAAACATAATAGGGCAACAGTACTGGTGCAAAGTTTCAGAATGACAACTTCCAAAATGAGTGTGCTACATGACATTTATCATGAAGTCACCCAGGTGTCCCACACAAGTAGCCCAAATGTAAGTGGCCAACTTGGTGAAGGTATACATTTTGAAACAAATAACTATATACAAAATACCAAAATGGTATTCTAGCACACCCCCCTAAAAAATAGAGAAAAAAATATGGGGAAAGAAATATGAAGAAAAAAATAAACACACTTACAAAATAACATGGGCAACTATTTACACACTTTCAATATTTGGAAGACCCTGAGTCATCTATCAAATCAAATGTATTTATATAGCCCTTCGTACATCAGCTAACATTTTAAAGTGTTGTACAGAAACCCAGCCTAAAACCCCAAACAGCAAGCAATGCAGGTGTATGTAACGATTCTCGTCGGGTGAAGGAGAAGCGGACCAAAATGCAGCGTGGTATTCTTGAGACATGTTAAATTATGAAGAAAATGAACAATACAAAAACAACAAACGGAACGTGAAAACCTATACAGCCTATCTGGTGAAAATAAACACAGAGACAGGAACAATCACCCACAAACACACAGTGAAACCCAGGCTACCTAAATATGGTTCCCAATCAGAGACAATGACTAACACCTGCCTCTGATTGAGAACCATATCAGGCCAGACATAGAAATAGACAAACAAGACATCCAACATAGAATGCCCACTCAGATTACACCCTGACCAACCAAAACATAGAAACATACAAAGTAAACTATGGTCAGGGTGGGACAGTACCCCCTAACCCCCAAGATGCGGACTCCGACCGCAAAACCTGAACCTATCGGGGAGGGTCTGGGTGGGCATCTGTCCGTGGTGGTGGCTCTGGTGCTGGACGTGGCCCCCACTTCACCGTAGTCTTAGTCCCCCACCTTGTCCCACTTCCGCGACCTCCTAGCCACGGCAACCCTATTTAATAACACTGGACTGAGGGGCAGCTCGGGACACAGGGGCAGCTCGGGACAGAGGAAGGCTCTGGCAGATCCTGGCTGACTGGCGGATCTGGAAGAGTCTGGCAGACTGGCGGATCTGGAAGCGTCTGGCTGACTGGCGGTTCCGGCAGATCCTGGCTGACTGGCAGATCTGGAAGAGTCTGGCAGACTGGCGGATCTGGAAGAGTCTGGCTGACTGACTGATCCTGGCTGACTGGCAGATCTGGAAGAGTCTGGTTGACTGGCATATCTGGAAGAGTCTCGCTGACTGGCAGATCTGGAAGAGTCTGGTTGACTGGCAGATCTGGAAGAGTCTGGCTGACTGGCGGATTTGGAAGAGCCTGGCTGACTGGCGGATCCTGGCAGACTGACGGCTCTGGCTGCTCCATGCTGACTGGCATTCTGGCTGCTCCATGCTGACTGGCAGCTCTGGCTGCTCCATGCTGACTGGCGGCTCTGGCTGCTCCATGCAGACTGGCAGCTCTGGCGGCTTCTTGCAGACTGACAGCTCTGGCGGCTTCTTGCAGACTTGCAGCTCTGGCTGCTCCATGCAGACTGGCAGCTCTGGCAGCTCCTTGCAGACTGGCAGCTCCTTGCAGACTGACAGCTCCTTGCAGACTGACAGCTCCTTGCAGACTGGCAGCTCCTTGCAGATTGGCAGCTCCTTGCAGACTGGCAGCTCCTTGCAGACTGTCAGCTCCTTGCAGACTGGTAGCTATGGCTGCTCCATGCAGACTGACAGCTCTGCCTGTTCCATGAGGACTGACAGCTCTGGCTGCTCCATGCAGACTGGCAGCTCTGGCTGCTCCATGCAGACTGGCAGCTCTTGCTGCGCTAAACAGGCGGGAGACTCCGACAGCGCAGGAGAGAAGAAAGGCTCGGGCAGCGCTGAACAGGCAGGAGACTCCGGCAGCGCAGGAGAGGAGGAAGGCTCCGGCAGCGCTGGAGAGGCGCGGGCGCACTGTAGGCCTGATGCATGGTGCTGGCGCTGGTGGTACTGGGCCGAGGACACGCACAGGAAGCCTGGTGCGGGGAGCTGCCACCGGAGGGCTGGTGTGTGGAGGTGGTACTGGGTAGACCGGACCGTGCAGGCGCACTGGAGCTCTTGAGCACCGAGCCTGCCCAACCTTACCTGGTTGAATACTCCCGGTCGCTCTGCCAGTGCGGCAAGGTGGAATAGCCCGCACTGGGCTATGCAGGCGAACCGGGGACACCGTGCGCAAGGCTGGTGCCATGTAAGCCGGCCCAAGGAGACGCACTGGGGACCAGATGCGTAGAGCCGGCTTCATGGCATTTGGCTCGACGCTCAATCTAGCCCGGCCGATACGCGGAGCTGGAATATACCGCACCGGGCTATGCACCCGCACTGGAGACAACGTGCGCACCACAGCATAACACGGTGCCTGCCCGGTCTCTCTAGCCCCCCGGTAACCACAGGAAGTTGGCGTAGGTCTCCTACCTAGCGTCGCCATACTCCCTGTGAGCCCCCTCCCAAGACATTTTTGGGGCTGATTCTCAGGCTTCCATCCGCGTCGCCGTGCTGCCTCCTCATACCAGCGCCTCTCAGCTCTCGCCACCTCCAGTTCTTCTTTGGGGCGGCGATATTCTCCAGGCGGATCCCAGGGTCCTTCTCTGAATAATTCATCCTCCCATGTCCATTCCTATTTTTGTTGCTCCTGCTGTTGCTTTCACCTGTTACCACGCCGCTTGGTCCTGTTGTGGTGGGTGATTCTGTAACGATTCTCGAAGGAGAAGAGGACCAAAATGCAGCATGGTATTCTTGAGACATGTTTAATTATGAAGAAAACAAACAATACAAAAACAACAAACGGAACGTGAAAACCTATACAGCCTATCTGGTGAAAATAAACACAGAGACAGGAACAATCACCCACAAACACACAGTGAAACCCAGGCTACCTAAATATGGTTCCCAATCAGAGACAATGACTAACACCTGCCTCTGATTGAGAACCATATCAGGCCAGACATAGAAATAGACAAACAAGACATCCAACATAGAATGCCCACTCAGATCACACCCTGACCAACCAAAACATAGAAACATACAAAGTAAACTATGGTCAGGGTGTGACAGTGTAGATGCACGGTGGCTATGAAAAACTCCCAAGAAAGGCCAAAACCTAGGAAGAAACCTAGAGAGGTACCAGGCAGTGAGGGGTGGCCAGTCCTCTTCTGGCTGTGCCGGGTGGAGATTATAACAGCACATGGCCGAGAATTTCAAACGTTCATAGATGACCAGCAGGGTCAAATAATAATAATCACAGTAGTTGTAGAGGATGCAACAGGACAGCACCTCAAGAGTAAATATGAACAGTTTAGGGTTCCATAGCCGCAGTTGAAACTAGAACAGCAGCAAGGTCAGGTGAACTGGGGACAGCCAGGATTCATCATGCCAGGTAGTCCTGACGCATGGTCCTAGGGCTCAGGTCCTCCGACAGAGAGAAAGAGAGAATTAGAGAGAGCATACTTAAATTCCCACAGGACACCGGATAAGACAGAAGAAGTACTCCAGATATAACAAACTGACCCTAGCCCCCCGACACATAAACTACTGCAGCATAAATACTGTAGGCTGAGACAGGAGGGGTCAGGAGACACTGTGGCCCCATCCGATGAGACCCCCGGACAGGGCCAAACAGGCAGGATATAACCCCACCCACTTTGCCAAAGCTCTACACAATATTGTGCTGCTGATGCCAGCTGCCATAGCAGTCTTTCTGCTGTAAACAGAGGGTCAACAAGCATGTGGCGCAGGTGATGAGGGACTTAATTTGGGCAGATGAACACCACTTGTGTCAGGAGCTGGATGAACCAGCTTCAGTGGGGGATGGAGACCTTGGCCCTGGGGGCTTCCATTCGGAGTCAGTGTCACTGTGAAAGAAAATGTTCACTTAGAATAGTTTCACATATGAGCCCTGTATCAACAGGTATTATAAACAGATATATATAGAGTACAGGGAACATAAGGTTGAATATATTATGACAGACCAGCTAGATCTACTGTCTTTATTATATTACAACAGACCAGCTGTATCTACTGTCTCCATTTCACTTTGGCCATTGTTGTGGGCCTGCCCTCCCCTCAACAGCCTCAAATAGGCTATTTCATGTGGGTTGGGGTAGGGAGGCAGACACACGCATCTCACATTTCATGATATTACATGTTTATATATTGCTTTTAAAATAAATAAAAAATCACAAATAATATTTTATATTATTCATTTCAAACAAGGGCATTAGCATGAGAAGAACCTACCAGTACAAAACAATGTCCTCTCCAATTAAAAAAATATTCCTCCACTTGGGCATCGCTAAATGAATCGTCCTACAACAATCTCTGTCTCACATTCCCAATCAATTTATTCTAAAATTGTATGTACATCTGTTTATCTAGACTTAGATTTAGCTTTCCCTGACTTAGTCTTCATAATGATTGATATATAAACAGCTGAATATGCGAAACAACGCTGTGCGTAATATGTGTTGCTCCTTCCGGTATGAAACTTCAATAGAGAATTACTCTCTTTACCCCGGAGCTTACTACATGGGTTGGTCTTGCAACACATAAACATGACCTATTGCCGTTTACCTCAGCTCATTGGCTATCTACCCAGCTAGATTTCAGGACGATCAGTGGTCATTGGGTTCAAATACAGTCAATCAACGAAACAGGGGGCAAATCATTGGTGCACAATGATGTCATTACTTGTTGTCTTCAAATCGGTTTCTTTCAGTCAATACGTCCCGTGAAATGACCCATCAGGTTTGATTGTGTTACAAACAAACCAGTTGGTTGCAGTAAAACCAAACATGACTGGAAAAGTCACGTTCTGTGTGGGTTATTTAACTGGAATGTGTCATCGAAAATGGAATGAGACGCAATTCAAGACACAAGTTTTGTGTTAGGCTATAAAAACGGATTTTATCAAACAAAAGATCATTCATTGTGTAGCAATGAGCATCGGGATTGCAAACAGACAAAGATCGTCAAAGGTAAACGATTTATTTTAATGCAGTTTGTGATTATGCTACGCCTGTGCTGGTTGAAATAGTTGTTTTTTATGGGGCTCTATACTCAGATAATCGCATTGTATTCTTTCGCAGTAAATCCTTTTTTAAATCTGACAACGCAGTTGGATTAACAAGATTCTAGGCTTTCGATACATGTGAGACACTTGTATTTCCATGAATGTTTAATATGACTATTTATGTAGCGATCACCGTATGTTGTGGAATTTCGTCTCGCTACCGGGTTCCGTGCTCAGAGAGGTTAATAAAAACGTGTGACCAACAGGGAACTCTGGGTGAGTTTGGTGCTGACTCACCTGGGGTGACCGAGAAGTGTTCTGCCTGCCCTCTCGACTTCCAGACGAGCTCCTCCAGCACCGGTCGGAAGTGTGTCCTCTCCGAACACAGCTGGTGCAGGAGAAGCCTCCTCCTCCGGACCCCCTCCCTGCGGCCCCCCCTAACTCCATAGGTATGGGAGAGGGAGGGCCAGGAGGTGGAACTGACAGGGCCCTTTCTGAACGCCCGCGGGCAGCTAGCAGATTGTCCAGTCGGATGGACATGTCTATGAACTCATCGAGGGAGAGAGTGGCGTCCCGGCAAGATAGCTCCCTGCGGATGTCCTCCCAGAGGCTACACCGGTAGTGGTCCATCAGGGTCCTGTCATTCCACCTGGCCTCAGTGGCCAAGGTCCAGAGCGCTCCTCGTCTCCTGCCTAAGGTGGAACAGCCGTTCACCCGCCGCTCGGCCCTCTGGAGGGTGGTCGAACACGGCCCAGAAATGGCAGGTGAACTCTGGGTAGTGGTCCCTTGCAGAGTCTGGGCTATTCCAAACCACGTTGGCCCACTCCAGGGCTCTGCCCATCAGGCAGGAGACGAGGACACTCACACTCTCTTCACCCAAGGGAGTCGACCAAACTGTAGCCAGGTATAGCTCGAGCTGGAGCAAAAATCCCTGGCACCCAGCCGCCTCTCGGGGGCACGAGACAAAGTGTGCTGGGGCCGGACGCCGCCTGAGGAATGGGTTGAGTCGTCAAAGGTGGTGCTGGAGGTGAGGTAGGGAGACCACTCTTTTCCCATCGGTCCCATTCTCTCCATCATTTGGTCCATCGCTGACCCGATACGATGGAGGATGGCCGTATGATGGAGGATGCGCTCCTCCATAGATGGAAGAGGAGTGGCCACTGCTCCTGCTGACTCCATGTAATGGTGCAGGCTTCTGTCAGGTCTTCTAGGCGTAGTGGGTTTGGAGTCAGGCGCAGAGAGCAGAGGGTTAGGACAATCGTATTTATTCCGGTACAAAACGAAAAAACATAACACTGACATGCCCAAAAACAGGACCCAAACAGTCCGGAGAAAATAAAATACAAATGCACATCCACAAACTAACAGAGGAAGAAGCCAGCACAAAAACAGGCGGGCATACCCGGCTTAAATAGCCCTAACCAAAGCACAAATAAGAAATAGAAAAGACCCAAATAAGAAACAGAAAAGACCCAAATAAGAAACCAATAAGACAAAACTAACAGAAAAGGAAAAATAGGGATCAGTGGCAGCTAGTAGACCGGTGACGACGACCGCTGAGCGCCGCCCGAACATGACTCCCTCCTTCGATGGGAGTCATGACAGGTTATAATATGAAGATTTGGATTGGAAAGTTTCTTGCCTGGTCACAGACAGCTGATGTGTTGTGCACTGAAGTCCACAAGCAAAGGGAAAAGGTAAGAGGAGGAGAGCATGTCAGAACGAATTAATGAGCAAAGTGATCATGCGGTTTGTATGTGGCTGCTATTAAAGTGAACTGTGTGTGTGTATTCATTCCCCCAATTTTGTTGATTTTTTTTTAAATGCAACCAAATGGAAGCAAACGAGGAAAAACAAACCCGAATTTGTACAATATCAACTCTATTTTGTAGCTGTTGGACTAATGATTACACCTTAGTTCAGCTAGATGGTGCCGAAGAACATGGCTGACGTTTTACATTCTCCCAACCAATTGTGCAATTCTGTTTTTGCGTATTTTTTAAAACATTTTTAAGGCTAGGGGGCAGTATTCGGAAGTTTGGATGACTGAGTTGCCCAAAGTAAACTGCCTGTTACTCAGACCCAGAAGTTGGGATATGCATATGCATGGTAGTATTGGATAGAAAACACTAAAGTTTCTAAAACTGTTAAAGGGACCCCGGGGTACTCTGATTGGGGCACTCGCTGTTTGTTTCTTACCTATGCATAGTCACTTCGCACCCACCTACATGTACAGATTACCTCAAATAGCCTGTACCCCCACACACTGACTCGGTACCGGTGCCCCTGTATATAGCATCGTTATTGTTATTGTGTTACTTTTAATTAATACTTTTTATATTTGTCTATTTGGTAAATATTTTCTTCTTCTTGAACTGCACTGTTGTTTAAATTTAGATTTTGTGTCACTGGCCGACAGACAATACCCGACCCATAATGACAAAGTGGAATTACATTTTTTGAAATTCATTGCAAATGAAAAGCTGAAATGTCTTCAGTCAATAAGTATTCAACCTCAGGTTTAAAAAGTTCAGGAGCAAAAATGTGCTTAATGGCTGTGATTTGAGAAACTGAGGATGGATCAACAACATTGTAGTTACTCTACAATACTAACCTAAATGACAGAATGAAAAGAAGGAAGCATGTACAGAAAAAATAAATCCAAAACATGAATCCTGTTTGCAAAATGGCACTAAAGTAACACTGCAAAAATCGTGGCAAAGAAATTAACTTTACATCTTGAATACAAAGCATTGTGTTGGGGCAAATCCAACAGAACACATCACATTTTCAAGCATGGTGGTGGCTGCATCATGTTATGCATGTGACTCATTTCAGAAAACTTATCAAAATACGTTTTTACCTTGAAATGTCTTGTGGTGTATGAACATTCATGTGCCTTAATTACAAACTTGTTTGCCATCGGTAAATACGAATTCAATTGTAAAATTACGAGCCTAGTTGGTTTGGCCACAGAAAAAGCCAGGAACCTTCCCGCTAGCTATGATTGGCTGAGATAATGGATGGGCTGGATATGCTGGGAGATGAGTTTGGATTGGTCTGCCATGTAGCGTGGTTCTGTCTATAACTTGAGCTGTTCAGTATGTGTTGACAGTCCTTTCTACTGTGCCATTTTTGAAAGATATAACATTAGCCATCGAGAACTATAACAAAGGGATGCTAAGTTTTTGTAGGTAATCCTTTCAAACCCTGCTTGTTTGAAAGATAATAAGTGTTGTTCTACACTTTCTGGAGGACAGAGTTTTGAAATCAGTGGAATGCCTGATGGAAGCAGAGTATGATAGCTAACGCGATGGAGAAAATTCTGCCCTTTGATTGACAACAAACATAAGGCTGTTTGGGCAACCATGGCATCCGTGACAGAGAAGGAGAAGGAGAAATGTTCATCTATATACACAGGTAAGAGAGTCTAGCTAGCTACATTTTCAGATGTTTTTTTCGTTTCTAATTTTGTCAGAAAGTTGTTTTCATTGCAAGTTTAAGTGTATTGTTAGCTAGCTTGCTTACATTAGCTGGCTGGCTCACTAGCAAACATTACGCGTATGATCTGTGTAATAATATTATTACTATCTCAGAAGTATTTGCATTGCTAGTTAGCCTAATGTTAGCTAGCTAGCTAACATTGAATGTAGTTGGTTAGCTACTGTCACATTCTGACCTTGAGTTGGGTGGGTTGTCTATGTTCCTTTTTCTATGTTTTGGTATTTCTGTGTTTGGCCTGGTATGGTTCTCAATCAGATGCAGCTGTCAATCGTTGTCCCTGATTGAGAACCATACTTAGGTAGCCTGGTTTCACTTTTGAGTTGTGGGTGATTATTTTCCGTGTCAGTGTTTTGTTCAACACGGAACTGTTTCGGTTTTGTTTTTTCACGTTGTCATTTATTGTTTTGTTCAGTGTTCATTATTCTTATTAAAAACCAAAGAACACTTACCATGCTGCACTTTGGTCCTCTCCTTCATACAACAACCATTACAGAATCACCCACCATCAAAGGACCACGCAGCGTGGTAAGGAGTAGCGCTATCTGGAGGAGGTGACAACATGGGAAGAGATAGACAGGGGGTCGGTCGACCCAGGGAGAGTGCCCACCTGGGATTCTCTGGAACAGTGCGAGGAGGGATACTGGCAAATGGAATTGGTACGGCGATCAAGGAAGCCCGAGAGGCAGCCCCAAAAATGTATTGGAGGGGGCACACGGGGAGTGTGGCTAAGTCGGGTAGGAGACCTGAGCCAACTCCCCGTGCTTACCGTGGCGAGAGGGGGAACACGGTGTCCCCGGTGCTCAGGCATAGCCCGGTGCGGTACATAGCAGCGCCTCGTATTGGCCGGGCTAGAGTGGGCATCGAGCCAGGTGCCATGAAACCGGCACAGCGCATCTGATCTCCAGTGCGTCTCCTTGGGCTAGGGTACATGGCACCAGCCCTACGCATGGTGTCCCCTGTTCGCCAGCACAGCCCAGTGCGGGCTATTCCACCTCGCCGCACTGGCCTGGCTACGGGGAGCATTCAGCCAGGTAGGGTTGGGCAGGCTCGGTGCTCGAGACCTCCAGTGCGCCTTCACGGTCCGGTCTATCCGGTGCCACCTCCACGCACCGGCCCTCCGTTGGCAGCCCCCTGCACCAGGCTGTCTCCGTCTCCTCCCTACAGGTGCTACCCGCCTCTCCAGTGCTGCCAGAGTCTTCCTCCTGCCCAGCGCTGCCAGAGTCTCCTGTCTGTCCTGAGCTGCCAGAGTCTCCAGTCTGTTCTGAGCTGTCAGAGTCTTCCGTCTGTCCTGAGCTGCCAGAGTCTCCTGTCTGTCCTGAGCTGCAAGAGCCGCCCGTCTGTCCTGAGCTGCCAGAGCCACCCGTCTGTCCTGAGCTGCCAGAGCCGCCCGTCTGTCCTGAGCTGTCAGAGACGCCTGTCTGTCCTGAGCTGTCAGAGACGCCTGCCTGTCCTGCGCTGCCAGAGTCTTCCATCTGTCAGGAGCTGCCAGAGCCACCTGTCAGTCAGGAGCTATCAGAGCCGCCTGTCAGTCAGGAGCTGCCAGAGCCACCGGTCAGTCAGGAGCTGCCAGAGCCGCCGGTCAGTCAGGAGCTGCCAGAGCTGCCGGTCAGTCAGGAGCTGCCAGAGCCACCGGTCAGTCAGGAGCTGCCAAAGCCGCCGGTCAGTCAGGAGCTGCCAGAGCCGCCGGTCAGTCAGGAGCTGCCAGAGCCGTCTGTTACTCCGGCGCTGCCGGAATCACCCTTCACTCAGGAGTCGCCGGAGTCTTCCGCCTGTCCGGTGCTGCCGGAATCTCCCGTCTATTCAGGACCAGTGGCTAGGATCCCCAGTCGGAGGTCGGCGGCTCTAAAGAGGCCACGGAGGCGGTTAAAGAGGCGGAGAGAGACTATGGTGGAGTGGGGACCACGTCCCGCACCAGAGCTGCCACCGCGGACAGACACCCACCCAGACCCTCCCCTATATGTTCAGGTTTTGCGGCCGGAGTCCGCACCTTTGGGGGGTGGGGTACTGTCAAGTTCTGACCTTAGTTCTTTTGTTATGTTTTTGTTGTAGTATGGTCAGGGCGTGAGTTGGGTGGGTTGTCTATGTCACTTTTTCTATGATTTGGGATTTCTGTGTTTGGCCTAGTATGGTTCTCAATCAGCGGCAGCTGTATATTATTGTCCCTGATTGAGAACCATACTTAGGTAGCCTGGTTTCACTTTTGAGTTGTGGGTGATTATTTTCCGCGTTAGTGTATGTGCCACACGGGACTGTTTCGTTTGTTTCGATTTTCTTTTGTTATTTTGTAGTGTTCAGTTTTTCATATTAAAAGCTATAAACACTTATCACGCTGCAAATTGGTCCGATATCGCTTACTCCTCGTCGGAAGAAGAAGACAAGCGTTACTGTTATGATCACACCACGTCTCGTTAATCATAAGCCTTAAGGCATGTTTAGGCGTAGCCTAACCTGCTGCAACATTTGTTTAAAGGGTGATTATGTGTTATCACCTTTGCTAAATAAATACCGGAGGAAAGTGGAAAGCCTACTTGAGAACACAATAAAAAATGTGCTGCATCAACCTCTCTTTTTATTCACACTTTTAATGGATGATGTGATGGAAGCAATCAAATCATTCTGAATTGATTTCGACATTGTTTGGAGGATGTCCTCCGGAAGTGGTCATAATTACCATGTAGGTCTATGGAAGGTGATAAGGCCTTCAAGCCTTCTAGGTTTTTGTATTGAATTTAATGTAGCCAGAGGAAGACAGGAAGTAGCTGTCCTCCAAGTTCAAGTTCTCTTTATTGTCCCAATTAGGAAATTTGTTCTGCAGTGACAACCATACAACCAATATACACATAACATTAAACAATGAGATTGATAAAAGGAGCAATCATTGTGCAAAAGTGCAAATAAATAGGCATTTCTTTTCATGTGCAGATTAAGAAAGTGTATGGCCTCTGGAATACAATTGATATTGTATCTGTTGTTCTTGAGTTTGGGATGTCTAAAATGACAATCTGTGGGGAGAAGCGCAAAATCGTCAAGGAGGAGGTGATCAGGACAGTCTATACAGCTCTCCTGACCACTTGCTTCCTGAATGTCACTGAGAGCTGTGCTTGTTGCACCCGATGACCTGGCTGGCGACCTTAACCACCCTGTCCAACCTATTTTTGTTGCAAACAATTGTGCTAGCCTAGAGTGTGTTGTTGAGACTACTGTAGAACTTCATTGCAAAACAGTGTTTTAATCAGGTATTCTGTGACGTGAATATATTTAGTATAGTTTTACCTATAAAGGAAAACTTTTTAAATGTTTCTTTATATAACATTTTTCTGAGATTCATTGAGTAGGATGGTCCTCCCATTCCTCCTCTATGGAGCCTCCACTGCAGAGACCCATGACAATCATATCAAATCCGACCCAGACCAGTTCTGGATTCTGGGTTCGCATTCTGGATTCTGCCCTGCTCGGGTCCCGGATCGGGTTTCAGGTATTCCGGCACAGGTGGACCTCTAGCAAGCGGTACCAGTGCACCAAGTCTGGAACCAACAGGACCCTGAACAGCTTCTACTCCGAAGCATTAAGACTGCTGAACAAGACTGCTAAATAGCTAATGGACTACCAAATGGCCACCACTGACTCGATGCACACACACTGGATCCACACACTCACAAACACTTACACTGACACCCCAACACACACATACACACAAACTACATATTCTCACACACACACACATAACACGCTCACACATGTATACTGACGCCACACACACACACACACACACACACACACACACACACACACACACACACACACACACACACAAACTCCTTCCTGGATTGCCCTGTCCAGGCTGGGTATATGTAAAGCAACTGTGCCTCAGAGTGCTTGGTTAAACTCCTTCCTGGATTGCCCTGTCCAGGCTGGGTATATGTAAAGCACTTTGTGACAACTGCTGATGTAAAAAAAAGGCTTTATAAAAATACATTTCACTGATTAATAATGAAACCCCTCATTGGCTTAAACAAGTTCACAAAACATGCACACAGTGTTTGTAGGCCTACAGCATGTACCACTTCCTACCTGTCCTGATTAACGTGAGTTCCACTTCTCTCTGTTGTTGTAGCTTGGTGGGGGGCGCAGGAGCTTTTCTCTGTGCACCATGAACCTGTATAAACTGCCCATATCTTGCCAGCCCCGTCATATCAGTGTGAGTACCTAACCTACCACCATGTGTTTATTCCAGTGTTATCATAAAACCATAACAATAGTCATGGATTTGCAACAAGAACAGTGAGTGTTGTGTTGGGGTTGTATGTCTTTATTTTGTGAATCTAGCTGAACTGGACTACTTTTGAATTGGAATTATTCTCTAGGACATGCAAGATTTTTTATTTAAACATGACTTACAAAATGTAAGCCTATGTAACATGAATCAATTAAAAACAGTTCTGTAGCAATGTAATTTGTGCAGTTGGCTATAGGGCCAATGCATTATCACTGCATATTAGCTATTCTTGAATTTCCCTACCAATGCTGTTCTCATACCATTTTGAAATTACATTTAAAACATTTAGGTATGTGATTACATAGGTAATATACAGTACCAGTCAAAAGTTTGGACACACCTACTCATTTGAGGGTTTTTCTTTATTTGTACTATTTTCTATGTTGTAGAATAATATTGAAGACATCAACACTATGAAATAACACATATGGAATCATGTCGTAACCAAAAAAGTGATAAACAAATCAAAATGTGTTATATATTTGCGATTCTTCAAAGTAGCCACCCTTTGCATTGATACCAGCTTTGCACATGCTTGGCATTCTCACAACCAGCTTCATGAAGTAGTCACCTGGAATGCATTTCAATTAACAGGTGTACCTTGTTGAAAGTTAATTTGTGGAATTTCTTTCCTTCTTAATGCATTTAAGACAGTCAGTTGTGTTGTGACAAGATAGATTTAGTAGACAAAGATAGCACTATTTGGTAAAAGACCAAGTCCATATTATGGCAAGAACAACTCAAATAAGCAAATAGAAATGAAGGTCCATCATTTATTTAAGACATGAAGGTCAGTGAATCCGGAAAACGTCAAGAACTTTGAGTTTCTTCAAATGCAGTCACAAAAACCATCAAGCACTATGATGAAACTGGCTCTCACAAATAAATGCATCACAGAGTTCAAGAAGCAGACACATCTTAACATCAACTGTTCAAAGGAGACTGTGTTGCTGCAAAGAAACCGCTACTAAAAGACAACAATAAGACAAGGAGACTTGCTTGGGCCAAGAAACAAAAGCAATGGACCAGTGGAAATCTGTCCTTTGGTCTGATGAGTCAAAATAGATTTTGGTTGCAACTGCCATGTCTTTGTGAGACGCAGAGTATTTTTAAGTGTTTTATTATATTTTTGTAGGTTAACGGATGATCTCTGCAAGGCACACTTAACCATCATGGCTACCACAGCATTCTGTAGCGATAAACTATCCCATCTGGTATGCGCTTAGTGGGACAATAATTTGTTTTTCAACAGGACAATGACCCAACACACCTCCAAGGCTGTGTAAGGGATATTTGACCAAGAAGGAGAATGATGGAGTGCTGCATCAGATGACCTGGCCTCCACAATCACCCAACCTCAGCCCAATTGAGAAGGTTTGGGATGAGTTGGACTGCAGAGTGAAGGAAAAGCAAGCAACAAGTGCTCTGCATATGTGGGAACTCCTTCAAGACTGTTGGAAAAGCATTCCAGGTGAAACTGGTTGAGAGAATGCCAAGAAGGTGCAAAGCTGGCATCAAGGCAAAGGGTGGCTACTTTGAAGAATCTCAAATACAAAACATATTTTGATTTATTTAACACTTTTTTGTTTACTACAGGATTCCATGTGTTATTTTATGGTTTTGATGTTTTCACTGTTATTTTACAATTTAGAAAATAGTGTAAAAATAAAGAACTGAACACAACACAAAATAATAACGAAGAGAAAACAAAACAGTTCTGCCAGGTGAACAGACACTAAACATTCCATACAAATGTGCAAAACCGCAACATTCAAGCGAGGCTGCAAAGAAAACTAATGGGACTGTAGCGACTGTGTTGACATCAAAACATGGGGTGTGAACTACGTTTCTATTCAAGCGTTGATTGACATGGTAATGGAAGAAACTGACCTCTCCGACGCTGTACGTTACATCGTGACGTGTCATGGCGTAATGTACAGCAGGCATAAAGCAACTAATTCTGTCTTAAAACCTCTCTCCACCAGGTGTAGCACTTCTCTCACAGTTTAAAAACAAGAAAGGGACAGACAGTGTAAGTGTGGATTCCTAGTCATTTTTTGCATAATCATTGAGAGCTATCATGACTCAAAAGCCGCTGTTTACTTCTGAAGATCACTTTAGCACCGCCCCCCCCCCCCAAAAAAAATACAATTCGACACAAGCCTTCAAATAGGTATGTAATGACACATTATATAAACTCTTTGTAGTGTTTTATTTAAATTTTAGAGGTGATAAGTCGGACAGATCGAGTGAAAATAAGCCATTCCCCACATGAAATCTCTCTGGTAGTGCCCCAGTCCCAGCAACATCAAACTGTTTTAGAGACTGACAGACAGGGTCTGGTAGTGCCCCAGTCCCAGCAACATCAAACTGTTTTAGAGACTGACAGACAGGGTCTGGTAGTGCCCCAGTCCCAGCAACATCAAACTGTTTTAGAGACTGACAGACAGGGTCTGGTAGTGCCCCAGTCCCAGCAACATCAAACTGTTTTAGAGACTGACAGACAGGGTCTGGTAGTGCCCCAGTCCCAGCAACATCAAACTGTTTTAGAGACTGACAGACAGGGTCTGGTAGTGCCCCAGTCCCAGCAACATCAAACTGTTTTAGAGACTGACAGACAGTGTCTGGTAGTGCCCCAGTCCCAGCAACATCAAACTGTTTTAGAGACTGGCAGACAGGGTCTGGTAGTGCTCCAGTCCCAGCAACATCAAACTGTTTTAGAGACTGACAGACAGGGTCTGGTAGTGCTCCAGTCCCAGCAACATCAAACTGTTTTAGAGACTGACAGACAGGGTCTGGTAGTGCTCCAGTCCCAGCAACATCAAACTGTTTTAGAGACTGACAGACAGGGTCTGGTAGTGCTCCAGTCCCAGCAACATCAAACTGTTTTAGAGACTGACAGACAGGGTCTGGTAGTGCTCCAGTCCCAGCAACATCAAACTGTTTTAGAGACTGACAGACAGGGTCTGGTAGTGCTCCAGTCCCAGCAACATCAAACTGTTTTAGAGACTGACAGAAAGGGTCTGGTAGTGCTCCAATCCCAACATCAAACTGTTTTAGAGACTGACAGACAGGGTCTGGTAGTGCTCCATTTCTCCCCTGTCAGAATAACCAACAGATGACGTGGAAAACATATCAACTCATGTAGAAATAGCACTATGGTTACTTAGAGAAACCTAATTTATATTCCCTTTACTCCACTTTATTCAAGTTTTTACAAAATGTCATATCCTACTATTCTGATGGATTGGTGACTGTCAGAAAACATGGTTCTAACGTTCATCATTTGGTTGTTATTCCATTGGTCACCACTAGGCAGATGCCTCAGCGTCAGAGTGGCCCACACTCATTGAATATGGCACTTTTAAATATTAGAGGATTCACTAGTAAAAACCATTCTTGTGAATGACCTCATTGCTGAGCGCAAGTTGATTGCTTGTTTCTCATTGAAACATGGCTGTCTTGAGACTGTACTGCTGCTCTTATTGAAGCCTCCCCTTCGGAATACTACTTTTCATTCTCTATCAGAAAAGGGAAAAGGGGTCGGGCGAAAGCCTCAATTTTTTACTAATGCTCTCAGCTGTAAGGACATTTATTTTGGCGACTTTGGGTCTTTAGAGCATCATGCTATACTGTTTAAATGTGGGCCACCAGTGGTGGCCATTACCAATGTATAGACCACCAAAGCACTGCCGCACTTTCTTTACTGATTGATCTGAACTATTGTCTATTGCCCTTGAGAACTATGATAAAATCATTGTGTTGGTAGTCCTGTTGACATTGAGACCGACTCCAAGGCCATTGAATTCATGAATCTTTTGAGCTCTATGGTCTTTAACCAACATGTTACTGGGCCCACTTATAACCACACTCATACTCTGGACCTGGTTATTACCGAGAGGCTTTCTATTGACATATCCTCTATTGTTGATGTTGCTTTATCTGATCACCTCTGTGTATTTTTGACTACCTGTTACCTTGTTGCACAGAGTAATACTCTACACATTATTAAGAAATGCTATCTGACCTCTGAAGTTTCTACAAATTTTATTGAGTGTATGAACAATTCTCCATCACCTATTCTCCCTTCCTCTTGTGATGATTTAGTTGATCACTTTAATAGCAAATGAAAGGCAACCATTGATGCCTTAGCTCCAGTAAAAAAAAAAAGGTCACATCCAAACAGAGGGCCCCTTGGATGAGTCAGGAAACTAATCAATTTAAGAGAAATTGCAGAAAGGCAGAGCGGAAGTGGAGAAAGTCAAAGTTGCAGGTCCATTATGATATTCTGAGAGACCAACTTGGCATATACAAAAAGGTAATTAGAAATGCCGAACAGGCTCATTTTTCTAACTTGATCACTAATAATCAGAATAATTATACAGTGCTCTCTTTGACCATGGATAGCCTAATAAATCCTAAAAACGCAAATCTATGTGAACTTTCCTCCACAACTAAATGTGATGAGTTTGTGGCAAATTTTAGAAATAATATAACAAACATTAAGCTGGGTATCAGTCAAACAAGACCAGATGAGAAGTTTGATGATGATATGTGCTGTAATCTACCATGCAAAGGCACTATGGATTTATTTTCCCTGGTTGATACGGACATGCTCAGGAAAGTGATATCACAACTTAAGCCTTCTACCTACCTTCTCGATCCTATCCCCACCACCTTCTTCAAAACAGTTTTTAATTGCCTATCTGAAGAAGTGCAAGCTTTTGTTAATCACTCCCTGTTCATAGGCACTTTTCCCACTGCACTAAAAACTGCTATGGTGAAACCCCTTCTGGTAAAAAGTCATCTAGATTCTTCAGCTATTAGTAATTTTCCCATTCCCATCTCCAACCTTCCATTCTTAAGCCATTTTCCACAACTTTGTAAGTATGCTTGGGGTCATTGTCCATTTTGAAGACCCATTTGCGACCAAGCTTTAACTTCGACTGATTTCTTGAGATGTTGCTTCAATATATCAACTGAATTTGAAGGTAGGCCTTGAAATACATCCACAGGTACACCTCCAATTGCCTCAAATTATGTAAATTAGCCTATCAGAAGTTTCTAAAGCCATGACATAATTTTCTGGAATTTTCCAAGCTGTTTTAAGGCACAGTCAACTTAGTGTATGTAAACTTCTGACCCACTGGAATTGTGATAGCGTGAATTATAAGTGAAATAATCTGTTTGTAAACAATTGTTGGAAAAACGACTTGTGTCATGCACAAAGTAGATGTCCTAACCGACTTGCCAAAACTATAGTTTGTTAAAACCTCTCTGGGATAGGCGGAAGACTAGCCTCCCACCTGGCCAATAGCCAGGGAAAATGCAGAGCACCAAATTCAAATAAAATACTATAAAAATCAAACTTTCATTAAATCACACATGTAAGATACCAAATTAAAGCTACACTTGTTGTGAATCCAGCCAACATGTCAGATTTCAAAAAGGCTTTTCGGCGAAAGCATAAGATGCTATTATCTGATGATAGCACAACAGTAAACAATGAGAGAGTAGCATATTTCAACTGTGCAGGCGCGACACAAAACGCAGTAATAAAATATAAATCATGCCTTACCTTTGATGAGCCTCTTTTGTTGGCACTGCAATATGTCCCATACACATCACAAATGGTTCTTTTGTTTGAATAATTCCGTCTATATATATCCAAAATGTCCATTTATTTGGCACGTTTGATCCAGAAAAATACGGGTTCCAAATTGACCAACGTCACTACAAAATATCTCAAAAGTTACCTGTAAACTTTGCCAAAACATTTAAAACTACTTTTTTAATACAACTTTAGGTATTTTTAAATGTAAATAATCGATAAAATTGAAGACGGGATGATCTGTGTTCAATACAGGAAGACAACAAACTCATGCATGCTTTCTGGTCTTGCGCAACTATCAAACAGTACACATGATGTGACACTTGTTCAAGATGGCCGTACTTCTTCATTACACAAAGGAATAACCTCAACCAATTTCTAAAGACTGGTGACATCCAGGGAAGCAGTAAGAACGGCAAGCAAGTCCCTTAGAAATCTGGTTTCCCAATGAAAACTCATTGAATAGACAGTGACCTAAATAGTTTGTCCTCAGGGTTTTGCCTGCTACATAAGTTCTGTTATACTCACATACATGATTCAAACAGTTTTAGAAACTTCAGAGTGTTTTCTATCCAAATCTACTAATACTATGCATATCTTATATTCTGGGGATGAGTAGCAGGAAGTTGAATTTGGGCACGGTATTTATCCAAAAGTGAAAATGCTGCCACCTATCCTGAAGAAGTTTTAACAAGAAATTTGTGGAGTGGTTGAAAAACATGTTTTAATGACTTCAACCTAAGTGTATGTAAACTTCCGACTTCAACTGTAGACATAACTGATATAGGCAGAAACTTTATTTATTATTAATCTAACTGCACTGTACAATTTACAGTAGCTATAACTAGTGATTTAAATACTTGGATGGCTCACAACTTCCTCCAGCTAAATCAGGACAATACCAAGGTACTTATTGTTGGAGCCATAGCACAGAGAAGGAATCTGGCCGCATATCTTAATTCACAAGCAATAAAGATAAAACACCAGGTAAAAAATGTAGGTGTATTTTTTGATTCAGAACTTCATTTTGAATCACGTTAGGAATGTGACCAGTTTTTTACCACCTGAAGAAACATTGCCAAGGTGCGGCCGTTTCTCTCTCAGGCTGATACAGGGAGATTCATCCATGTTTTTATTACAAGCAGGCTTGACTACTGTAATGCTCTCCTGTCTGGTCTACCATTGAAAGTCATTGGTCAGCTGCAAAACATACTGAATGCTGCAGCACAGATACTGCCTGTGAGTTTTAGAATTCATTTAAAGATTTTTCTATTGGTTTTTAAATCAATTAACGATTGTGCAGCCTAATACATGTCAGACATGCTTTTAAATGGGGTCCTCTGGCCTTTTAACTATCCCAAAGCCTGGGACCAAGATGCATGGAAAGGCAGCCTTTTGTTATTATGCCCCAGCCTCTGGAATAGCCCGCCAGAGAACCTGAGTGGGGGCTGAAAATGTGGACATTTTTTAAAGAAATTTCAAAACTCACCTGTTTGGCTTTGCTTTTCTTTAGTCGTTCAGTTTTAACGTTTTTTCATTTTTATCCTCTTATGTTCGTTGTATAGTACACATTTCAACAAAAATAAAATGTTCTTCCTGTGAAGCACATTGTGTTGCATTCCATGTCTGAAATGTGCTGTATAAATAAAGCTTAGTTGATGTATGATTAATGTTTCCTTTTGACAATAAATGCTTCCACTGAAAAAAATCTTTAAACAGTCTTTAGACTTCATGGAGGTTATGGGGGTGATGCTGTTGCCCATCAGATTTCATATTATGCCAATATGTCAAAGTTATCAATTAGGAGAAAAGTGCTGTTCAAAATGACAAGTTCCTGACCGTTGATGTTTTGCAGGACTCTCCACATGCTATGTTGAATGAGCACCACGGATTAAGGAGGGGGAGGAAAACAGCTTCTCTCTACCACACCTTCACCAAGTTATCCAATGTTTGCTTCATGAATAATTGTTGCATCTTCTAAAATAAATATAGAATACATTTGGTTCATTCTGTTTCTAATGTTTTAATGCTGGATGGGAGTAATTTGGCAGGTCTATAGTATAATGTATTGTATTTAAATGTTTATTCAGTCACAAGTCACTTGGATTATTTTATGTTGCCTTTTAAATGTTTGCTAAAATGATGTATGTTTTGTATTGTTACTTTGTACATGCTCATTCGTTGTGGGCTAGACTATGATCTAGAAATGTCTTCTACCCATTAACAAAACTTGTTGAGTGAAATTAGCACTTTCTATATGTTTTTTTTTTGCTTCTGCAGGGGTGCGCAATTTTGCAATATGGAATACATCAGAGCAAGTAAGAATGGCTGATTAATCAGTTAGGGAATAAGCACACAAACGTAGAGTCTATCAATGACAAAGAACAGTGCAGAAATGTAACATTAGAACAACAAAAGATATTGCATGTTTTGTGCTATCTATACTGGACAGGGGGCGGTATAACCATGCTGTTCTCCTCAGGACATTGGACTACCAACTTCAGTAGTAAGGTCTAGATTCAATCAGACCAAGCTTTATCCAGCGATAGCACACACCCGCATAGTGGATGTTTGGCAGTGTTGGAAGTGGAACTTAATTGCAGGTGTCAAATCAGTGAGCAGCTGCTCTTGCGATCATTGTCAGGAAGACAGACACGCCCCATTCGCCTTAAAAGTTCAGAAAAAGAAAGTGTACGCTACATAGAAATAATTACGCTCATATTGAAAAATCATTCAACTAAATAATCAGTATTTATTTTGTCCTAGTCAAGGTACAGATTAATCTCTCATTGTTTTAGGTGTAACGCAGGGAGCCACTTGTGGATTTGACAGCTTTAACAGCAGTTACACATCTGACACCACCATAACAACAGCTATGTAGATGTTGGCTAAAGCTGATCTGATTCAATCAAGCCCTAAGGTCTCAGCTTGCTAAATAGCAAAGCCAACCAAATACACCAAAGCAGACAACCATTTTGTGAACTAATATTAGCGTCATCTAACATGACAAGTATACTGAACAATAATATAAATGGAACGTGCAACAGTTTTAAAGAGTCTACTTAGTTACAGCTCATATAAGGAAATCAGTCAATTTAAATAAATTCACTAGGCCCTAATATATGGATATCACATGGCTGGGAATACCGAAATGCATCTGTTGGTCACATATCTATGCTGCAATAGTCTAATCTATTGTCCTGTGTGAATTTGGGTATCCTCCCTCTAATTCTCCCATCTGTATCTCTTTCTCCCCCCGTTCCAGAGGATCTAAGCCCTAGGGTCATGCCTCAGGACTACGTGGCCTGTTGACTCCTGGCTGTCCTCATCCCCAGTCTATCTGGTCATGCTGTTGATCCAGTTTCTGCTGTTCTGCCTGCGGCTATGGGACCCTGACCTGTTCACCAGACGTGTTATCTTGTGGAGCTGCTGCTACCTTCTCCCAGACCCACTGTTCTCTCTCCCTCTCCCTCTCTCTCTCCCTATCTCGCTTCCTTCTCTACCACACCTGCTGTCTCAACCTCTGAATGCTCGGCTATGAAAAGCCAACTGACATTTACTCCTGAGGTGCTGTCCTATTACACCCTCTACAAACACTGTGATTGTTATTTGACCCTGCTGGTCATCTATGAATGTTTGACCTTCTTGAAGAACAATCTGGCCTTAATGGCAATGTACTCTTATAATCTCCACCCGGCACAGCCAGAAGAGAACTCACCACCCGTAAGAGCATGGTTCCTCTCTAGGTTTCTTCCTAGGTTGTGGCCTTTCTAGGTTTTTCCTAGACACCGTGCTTCTACATCTGCATTTCTTGCTGTTTTGGTTTTAGGCTGTGTTTCTGTATAAGCACTTTGTGACATCGGCTGATATAAAAAAGGGCTTTATAAACTATTTTGATTTGAATTTGATCGATACCTTTAAAACAATGTATGGGTGTGGATCAGAAAGCCAGTCAGTATCTGTTGTGACCACCATTTGCTTCATGCAGCGCGACACATCTCAATTTCATAGAGTTGATCAGGCTGTTGATTGTGGCCTGTGGAATGTTGTCCCACTCCTCTTCAATAGCTGTGCGAAGTTGCTGGATGTTGACGGGAACGAGAACATGCTGTGATAAACCTCGATCCAGAGCATCCCAAACATGCTCAATGGTTGACATGTCTGGTGAGTATGCAGGCCATTGATATTTTCAGCTTCCAGGAATTATGTACAGATCATTGTGACATAGCGCCGTGCATTAATAAGCTGAAACATGAGGTGATGGCGGTGGATGAATGGCACCAAAATAGACCTCAGGATCTCGGCACAGCATCTATGTGCATGCCAGAGATAACATGCAATTGTGTTCATTGTCAGTAGCTTATGCCTGCATACCATAAACCCGTTGCCACCATGGGGCGCTCTGTTCACAATGTTGACATCAGCAAACGCCACACACGTGTTCCGCGGTTGCGAGGACGGTTGGATGTACTGCCAAATTGTCAAAAATGATATGGGAGGATGCTTATGGTAGATAAATTAACATTAAATTCTCTGGCAACAGCTCTGGTGGACATTCTTGCAGTCAGCATGCAAACTGCACTCTGCAAAACTTGAGAGATCTGTGGCATTGTGTTATGTGACAAAACTGCACATTTTAGAGTGGCATTTTGTTTGTTCCAGCACAAGGTGCACCTGTGTAATGGTAATGCTGTTTAATCAGCTTCTTGATATGGCACACCTGTCAGGTGGATGGATTATCTTGGCAAAGGAGAAATGCTCACTAACAAGGATGTAGAGAAATTAGACATTTTTTTGTGGGAATGGAACATTTCTGGGATCCTTTATTTCAGCTCAGGAAACATTGGACCAAACTTTACATGTTGTGTTTATATTTTTGTTCATTGTACTTAGACCTATTTCTCTGTTATTAAACCATGTTAGATACACTGATACACTCTTTGGTATTATCCAGAAGGCTCTGTGGCTGGCTAGCTAGCTAGCTAACCAGCCATGTCAGCTCTATGGAAGAGCTAGCATCAGTTTTGTAGTGTAATTTATTCATTTTAACACATTTAATACATTTTTAATGACATCTCCCTTTTGGAAATGCCTGACAACGCCATGGAAACTGCTCCCCCGATAAGAAGAGGGCGTGGAACATTTGAGCGTGGAATTTGCACAGTAGCTATTACTTTAGTAACGAGGGTGGTGCTGCACAGTGCTTTTTCTCTCACTCACACACTGGCACTGCTTGTAACAACCAAGAGTGAGAGTAAAGCAGTCAGTGTCGGCAGGGGAAGTAGTGACTCACTTTCCAGCAGAGGCGGGACGGGGCAGGGGAGAAGGCGGAGGGGGGGTATTTCCTCCTTGTTCCCCACGTCTCCTACGCCCTTGGTAGGAGCTCAAGTATGGCTTAGTTTTTTCCTCTGTAAGTCCTCAGGTGTCTCCATAGTGGAGTAAAATTACGTAACACCCAACACGTGTCAGTTGTATTATGCTCTAAGTACATCATAATGGTGAACAGTAAATAATAACACAAAAATTATGATTCATTCATATGTTTCACTCATCGTGTTAACTTGAAGAGCATTTCTAGCCACGTTGTTTGCAGGTGGCAGCACACCACAACTAATTCAAACACACCAAACTCCACACCTGCCACCAAAACTACAACCACAAGTGACATGGGCGCCAACGCATTCCGATGTGGCAATTGTCAATGTGGTTTGTATTATTTCCCATGTAAAAGCACTTGGTTCTGCACATGTAGGCACACATTTTTAGAGTAGATTGTTTTTTTTCTAATTTGTTAATTTTACAATCATGGTTCTTTGTGCAATATGCATAATAAAATATCATTTTATATATATTTTCATAAATAATACATTGCAATGCAGCCCAGTTATATTAAGCAATAAGGCATGAGAACCCAGGAATTACTGTGTGAATAACTCCCGGCTAAAGGCTGTTCTTAGGCCCAAGGAGAAGCCAAGGGAAACAGCTCTTAGGAGGGTGTTATTCTCGATAATTCCCAGGTTCGAGGGCCTCATTGCTTGTATAAAATGGTTGCCAACATGCCAACATAAAAGATGAAAAATATTGTTTTATTAAAAAAGTTATTATATTGAGTAAATTCATTTTATTTCATCCTTCCACCATAAAAACAGTCATTAGTTCTGAGATTCTGAAGTTGCTAGCCAAATGAGCTGGTTGTTCATTTTATCCATTCTATTTGCAATGGTTGCTATGCTCAGCGAATCTTTGACATGTAGGCTAACTACTTCTCCTTTGCTAACTAGCCAACTAAAGCTAACACAGAATCACATCAGGCAGCTGAAATGACAGCAAACTACAGTTGAAGTCGGAAGATTAAATACACTTAGGTTGGAGCAATTAAAACTCGTTTTCAACCACTCCACAAATGTATTACTAACAAACTATAGTTTTGGCAAGTCGGTTAGGACATCTACGTTGTGCATGACACAAGTCATTTCTCCAACAATTGTTTACAGACAGATTATTTCACTTATAATTCATTATATCACAATTTCAGTGGGTCAGAAGTTTACATACACTAAGTTGACTGTACCTTTAAACAGCTTGGAAATTCCAGAAAATTATGTCATGGCTTTAAAACGTCTCATGGCTTGGGATTTCGACATCTGGATTAGAAGCGTGCCCAAGGTAAACTGCCTGTTACTCAGGCCCAGGAGCTAGGTTATGCATACAATTGGTAGATTTGGATAGAAAACATTCGTAAGTTTCCAATAATGTCTGTGAGTATAACAGAACTGATATGGCAGGCAAAAACATGAGTGGGATTTTTTTGATGTGGGTATTTTCAATTGAATGCCTATAGAGTATTTAATGGGTTAGGACCCAGATTGCAGTTCCTATAGCTTCCACTACATGTCAACAGTCTTTAGACAATGTTTCAAGCTTGTTTTCTGAAAAATGAAGAAGAATGAGACCTTTCTGTCAGTGGACTGTAGAATCATGCAGTGCTGGTTTGTGCGCGTGATCGATTACGTGCCCTTCCTTGTTTTTCCTTTCTATTGAATAGCTGTTGTCCGGTTGAAATATGACCGATTGTTTACACAATTGACAACCTGAGGATTAATTATAAACATAATTTGACATGTTTCGACAAACTTTACCAGTACTATTGGGATGTATTTGTCTGCATGTTTTGACCGCCTTTGAGCCAGTGGATTACTGAACAAAACGCGCGTATTTGGGAAATAAAGAGGTACTTTATCAAACAAAACAAACATTTTTTGTGTAGCTGGGACTCTTGTGAATTGTGACAAAGCTGCTGGATTAACAAGCAGTTAATCTTTAAACCGATGTATAACACTTGTATTTTTTATGAATGTTTATTATGACTATTTCTGTATTTTAAATTTGGCGTTCTGCAATTTCACCAATTTCGCCAGATGTTGTCTAGAAAGGTTAAAAGCTCCTGATAGGCTAATTTACATAATTTCAGTCAATTGGAGGTGTACCTGTGGATTTATTTCAAGGCCAAGCTTCAAACTCAGTGACTCTTTGCTTGACATCATGGGATAATCAAAAGAAATCAGCCAAGACCTCAGAAAAATAATTGGAGACCTCCACAAGTCTGGCTCATCCTTGGGAGCAATTTCCAAATGCCTGAAGGTATCACGTTCATCTGTACAAACAATAGTACGCAAGTATAAACACCGTGGGACCACGCAGCCGTCATACCGCTCAGGAAGGAGACTCATTCTGTCTCCTTGAGATGAACGTACTTTTGTGCGAAAAGCGCAAATCAATCGCAGAACAGTCCTCTAGTCTGTCCATCAGTCCTCTGGTCTGATGAAACAAAAATAGTGCTGTTTGAGCATTGTTATGTTTGGAGGAAAAAGGGGAGTACATGCAAGCAGAAGAACACTATCCCAACCGTGAAGCACAGAGGTGGCAGCATCATATTTTGGGGGTGCTTTGCTGCAGGAGGGACTGGTGCACCTCACAAAACACCAGCTCTGTCAGGGGGAATGGGCCAAAATTCACCCAACTTATTGGGGAAGCTTGTGGAAGGCTATCCAAAATGTTTGACCCAAGTAAAACTATTTAAAGGCAATGCTACCAAATACTAATTGAGTGTATGTAAACTTCTGACCCACTGGGAATGTGATGAAACAAATTAAAGCTGAAATGAAATATTCTCTCTACTATATTCCAGTCTGTGCTAGCAAAACAGTCCTGTAGCTTAGCATCTGCTTCATCTGACCACTTTTTCATTGATCGAGTCACTGGTGCTGGTCACTGCTTTAATTTTTGCTTATAAGCAGGAATCAGAAGGGTAGAATTATGGTCAGACTTGACAAATGGAGGGCGAGGGAGAGCTTTGTATTCGTCTCTGTGTGTGGAGTAAAGGGGTTCCAGAGTTTTTCCCCTCTGGTTACACATTTAACATGCTGAAATTTGGTAAGACTGATTTAAGTTTCCCAGCATTAAAGTCCCCGGCCACTAGGAGTGCCGCCTCTGGGTGAATGTTTGCCTGTTTTCCTGACTGAGTGCAGTCTTAGTGCCAGCCTCAGTCTGTGGTGGTATGTAGACAGCGACAAAATATACAGTTTAAATCTCTCTAGGTCGATAGTGTGGTCTACAGCTTATCATTAGATACTCTACCTCAGGCAAGCAAAACCTCGAGACTTCCTTAGATATCGTGCACCAGCTGTTATTTACAAAAATACATAGTTCGCCGCCCCTTGTTTTACCAGACGCCGCTGTTCTATCCTTTCGATACAGCGTATAACCCGCCAGCTGTATGTTGATAATGTCGTCGTTCAGCCACGACTCCGTGAAGCATAAGATTTTTGAATGTCCCGTTGGTAGTTTAATCTTCCACGTAGGTAATCCATTTTATTGCACGTTTGCTAGCAGAATGGAAGGCAGCCAGGGTTTATTCGATCACCTACAAATTCTCAGAATGCAGCCCACTCTCCGGCCCCTTTTTCTCTGCTTTCTCTTCACGCAAATGAAGGGGATCTGGGCCTGTTCCCGGGAAAGCAGTATGTCATTCACTCGTCGGACTCGTTAAAGGAAAAATATGGATTCTGCCAGTTCGTGGGGAGTAATCGCAGTTCTGATGTCCAGAAGTTATTTTCGGTAGCAGCAACATTATATACAAAATACTTTTTTTTAAATCTAAAAAACGGACAAAAAAACACATTAAATACACCCTCTTCTCCGGCGCCATCAACAATCTCTGCAGCACTCCACCAATCAGGCCTTTATGGTAAAGTGGCCAGATGGAAGCCACTCCTCAGTAAAAGGCACACGACAGCTAGCTTGAAGTTTGCCAAAAGGCACACAAAGACTTTCAGACCATGAGAAACAAGATTCTTTGATGAAACGACGATTGAATTCTTTGGCCTTAATGCCACGCGTCTCTTCTGGATGAAAACTGGCCACATTCCTCAGGTGAAGCAAGGTTTTGCCAGCAACATTCTGTGGGGATGTTTTTTCAGCGTAAGGGACTGGAAGACTAGTCAGGATAGAGGCAAAGTTGAACGGAGCAAAGTACAGAGAGATCTTTGATGAAAACCTGCTCCAGCGCACTCGGGATCTCAGACTGGGGCAACCGTTCACCCTCCAACAGAACAATGACCATGACACAGCCAAAACAACGTAGGAGTGGCTTCTGGACAAGTCTCGGAATGTCCTTGAGTTGCCCAGCCAGAGTTCAGACTTGAACCCGATCGAACATCTCTGGAGAGACCTGAAATTAGTTGAGCAGCAACTCTCCCTATCCACCCTGGCCATGAGTGAGAGGATCTGCAGAGAAGAATTGGGGAAACTCCCCAAATACAGGTGTGCCAAGATAGTAGAGTCATACCCAAGAAGGCTTGAGGCTGTAATTGCTGGTCTGAATACATATGCAAATGAAGTATTCCATTTTTACATTTTAAAAAATTAGCAAACATTTCTAAAATCCTGTTTATGCGTCTTAATTATGTGGTATTGTGTGTAGATTGATGTGTGGGAAAAAACGATTTAATCAATGTTAGAATAAGTCTGTAACATACCAAAATGTGGAAAAAGTCAAAGGGTCTGAATACTTTCCGACTGCACTGTATATTGTGGCTTGGATGATATGGCAACACTATTTAATTTGATATGGATGCTGCCGGAACAGGATCTGTCACCTTGCCGACTTGGACTGTTTAGTTCCCAAACCTATTTGGCCGGCTCCGTTAACTCTCGTGGCATGAAAATAATAACTTTTTGCAATGTAAAAATTATAATAAAAGCCTTCAAAGTTTAATAGTTTCCTCTTCGTTAATTGTCCTGCCTCCTCAAAAATACACAATGTGAAAAGGTAGATTTTCAGGCTGGGCCTGATATTCTAAGAGTTGATTGGAGCAGTTGAGCTGATTGGAGCAGCTAATGGTTTGTGCAACATTGCAAGCTATGTTTGAGACCAACGCATGGCTGTGTGAGAAGCGTGTCTGTATCTCTCGCAGAATGAGATTAATTTCTATGATCTCTCTCCCTCTCTCTGCTCTGATAGACAGGAGCCTGCGACCCCCATCTCTCCAGCATTGTACTTCATTTATTTCCTTATAGAATCATAGCTGTCATGGTTAAAACATATTTATGCAACAGTAGCTAAGATGGGGAGGGGTCTGCCCATAATAAAGCACTGCTCTTACTTCTTAAAACTTCTTAGTGATCCCTTCACTCGCCAATCCCGTTGACGGGATTGATTTGACTACACCCAGTGAAATAGCAGCGCACCAAATTCAAAAAAAGAAATACTCATAATAATAATTCATAAATCATACAAGTGTTATACATGGGTTTAAAGATTAACTTATTGTTAATCCAGCCACAGTGTCAGATTTCAAAAAGGCTTTACGGCAAAAGCAAACCATGCTATTAACTGAGGACAGCACCCCATCAAACATACACATGAAAATCATAATTCACTTAGTTGACTTAATTCTCATTGGCAAACGATATTTCTTAGGATCTTGTTTTCAGTTCCTACCGCTTCCACCGGATGTCACCAGTTTTTGGAATTTGGTTGAGGTTATTCATTTGTGCAATGAAGAAGTAGGCCATCTAGGAACTGCATAACACTGTTGAGAGTTGACCAAGTCATGAAAAGTAGCGTTAGTTTCCTCTCGTCCTCTACTGAAAACAGATAGACCTGTATTCAAGTTGATAGATTATTAACGTTTAACAATACCTAAAACTGTATTACAAAAGTAATTTAAAATATTTTGGCAAAGTTTATAGGCAACTTTTAAAATATTTTGTAGTGACGTTGCGCATTTTGGAAGCTGTTTTTTTCTGGATCAAATGCATCAAAAAAATTGACATTTTGGATATATATGGACGGAATTAATTAAACAAAAGGACCAATTGTCATGTTTATGGGACATATTGGAGTGCCAACAAAAGAAGCTCGTCAAAGGTAAGGCATGTTTTATATTTTATTTCTGCGTTTTGTGTTGCACCTGCAGGGTTGAAATATGATACTCTCTTTCTTTACTGTTGTGCTATCATCAGATAATAGCTTCTTATGCTTTCGCCGAAAAGTATTTTTTAAATCTGACATGTTAGCTGGATTCACAACGAGTGTAGCTTTAATTGAGTATCTTACATGTGTGATTTAATGAACGTTTGATTTTTATATAATATTTTTATATAAATATTTTTATATAATTTTTGGGAATTTGCCGTGCTGCATTTTCCCTGGATTTTGCCCAAGTGGGATGCAACCGTCTCCTATACCATAAGAGGTTTTAACATCTAGTGGAAGCACAGTCGCAAAAACCATCAAGACCTATGATGAAACTTGCTCTCATGAGGACCGCCACAGGAAAGGAACATCCAGAGTTACCTCTGCTGCAGAGGATCATTAGTTACCAGGCTCAGAAATTGCAGCCCAAATAAATGCTTCACAGAGTTCAAGTAACAGACACATCTCAACATCAACTGATCAGAGGAAACTACGTGAATCAGGCCTTCATGGTCGAATTGCTGCAAAGAAACTACTACAAAAGGACACCAATAAGAAGAAGTGACTTGCTTAGACCAAGAAACACAAGCAATTGACATTAGACCATTGGAAATCTGTCCTTTGGTCTGATGAGTCCAAATTTGAGATTTTTGGTTCCAACAGCCGTGTGTTTGTGAGACACAGAGTATTTTTAAGTGTTTTATTATATTTTTGTATTTAACTCGGCATGTCAGTAAAGAACAAATTCTTATTTACAATGACGGCCTGCCCTTGCCAAACCCAGACAACACTTAACTTACAGAACTCCCAATCACTGCCGGATGTGAAGCAGCCTGGATTCAAGCCAGCTACTCCAGTGATGCCTCTTACATTTGAGATACAGTATCTTAGACCACTTCGACACTCGAGAGCAGGGAATAGATGATCTCTGCATGTGTAGTTCCCACAGTGAAGCATGGAGGAGGAGGTGTGATGATGTGGGGGAGCTTTGCTGGTGACACTGTCAGTGATTTATTTAGAATTCAAGGCACACTTAACCAGCATGGCTACCACAGCATTCTGCAGTGATACGCCATCCCATCTGGTTTGCACTTATTGGGACTATCATTTGTTTTTCATCAGGACAATGACTCAACACACCTCCAGGCTGTGTAAGGGCTATTTGACCAAGACGTAGAGTGATGGACTGCTGCATCAGATGACCTGGCCTCCACAATCACCCGACCTCAACCCAATTGAGATGGTTTCGTATGAGTTGGATGAGAGTGTAGGAAAAGCAGCCAACAAGTGCTCAGCATATGTGGGAACTCCTTCAAGACTGTTGGAAAAACATCCCGGGTGAAGCCGGTTGCAAAGCTCTCATCAAGGCAAAGGGTGGCTACTTTGAATAATCTAAATCCTAAAAACACTTTTTTTGTTGCTACATGATTCCATATGTTATTTCATAGTTTGATGTTTTCACTATTATTCTACAATGAAGAAAATTGTAAAAATAAGAAAAACCCTTGAATGAGTCGGTGTGTCTACACTTTTGACTGGTGTATGTCAATTGTTCTGTCCCCTATCAACACTTTTTAAACTTTTGGTGCCAGCGAGAATGACGTAAGAAATTAGTCAAGACGTCTAGCTTTATTGAGCTTTCGCCATGTATATCTCACTAGGTCAGGATATTTAAGCTTCCATATATCCACTAGTTCCAATATATCCATGATATTCGTTATTTCCTTAAGTGCATGAAGATAGTTTGTAGTATGTTTTCCTTCATGGTCAATTGAGGTATTGAAATCGTCTGATAAAATTCCACCATAATAATAGGCTTGTATTGCTTGTAGGCTTGATAAATTGTTATATATACATGTCTTTTCAAATAAGTGTGGAACATCATAATTTGGACTGTATAGATTAATGAGGCAAATCTGTTTATGGTCCAATAACATATTTAAAATAATCAATTTACCCTGTAATGATCATACTGTTTAATCAGCTTCGTGATATGCACTCCTTGATATGTACACCTGGATGGATTATCTTGGCAAAAGATAAATGCTAACTAAAAGGTATGTCACCAAATTTGTTCGCAGAATTTGAGAAAAATACGTTTCTTTGTGAGTATGGAATATTTCTGGGATCTTTTATTTCAACTCATGAAACTTGGGACCAACACTTTGCCTGTTGCGTTTATGTTTTTGTTCAGTGTATTTTAAATACTTTGATCGTTTCATTCAGCCTGCCTCGAGTGCCTGATGGGTGGGATGGCACTTCTGGGACAAATACCTGTATGTTGGTTCATTAAGCCAGGCAAGCATAATCAAGCATAGATAAAGTTTTTGCAATTATTACAATTTTTATTAAGAGTATCTTGAATAAGACTTTCATCAATCTTATCCCTCACCCCCGCTAAAAACAATTATAATTACACTTTTCTTTTCCTTCTAGCACTAACTTTACTGATAACTTCTTTATTGAGGAAAATGTACCTACTACGAATGTGATGTGTGGTTGTCTCACCTAGCTATCTTAAGTCTAACTTTAAGTCCCTTTGGATAAGAGCGTCTGCTAAATGACTAAATGTTAAACGTCCATAACCTCACAGCTGCTACTGAAAATTAGACGTTTTCTATAAGAGGCCCCATTTTCGACACGACAGCCTCACACCTCTATAATTTCAGAGGCCATAACTCATTCTGAAGGGGATCATCTGGGGTTATGCTGACATGTGGTCACACACACACACACACAGCTTCCACCCGCAGCTCCCTGGAGCAATTGTCCCAGTTGACACCAAATGGTTACCAAATGCTTCAACTTCATCATGATGGTTGTACCAACCACTAACCAGGCCTAAGATATATCTGGTATCATAAATAGGACTTCAACAAAACATGAAACAAATATACATAACATGGATGACGTTGGGATTGTGTGGGAGGAATGTCCCCATTGTAAGTCTGGCTAGAGATTTGTAATGAGAAGTATGTGAGGAGTTGTTGAGTGAGCGAAATACCCCCTTAGGACACTAGCATAAATCAACAAGGTGTACTGCTGACCATGAGTCTTCCCAGCTATTTTGGTTTCCAAGAACTGACATGTCTGCTGTTTCCGCTAGCCCTCGGTGGACACTTCTACACAGAAGTGTGTGCATGCAGAAGCTGCGGAAAACACACACACACACATCTCCAACCAACGCAAATATACATGCATGTACACACACACACACAATCAATCACTCGCATGCACACTCACATTCAGTATTTAAATATACACACACACTCTTTATTCTCACTGCTCCTACAATCACTGCTCCTACAATACACAAAGACACACCCACACCAGCACATACAGACACTGACAGTATATGCAGTATACTCATGAACATTCCCAGCTTCAAGTGGAAGATGCACATGGACACTGTGTTCCCTAAAACAGGCTTTTCCTTCTTTCTCTACCAAATCGGTCATGATGACCTTGTGGACCACACAGTGTACAGTAGAGGCACAGTGTTAAGGCCATAGCTCACTCTGTTTAGGACCACAGCGTAAGTATTGGACCTTGGAGTATGTGTGTGTGTGTGTGTGTGTGTGTGTGTGTGTGTGTGTGTGTGTGTGTGTGTGTGTGTGTGTGTGTGTGTGTGTGTGTGTGTGTGTGTGTGTGTGTGTGTGTGTGTGTGTGTGTGTGTGTGTGTGTGTGTGTGTGTGTGTGTGTGTGTGTTTATTGTAGGAGAAGTGTGAATACCCACTGTGTATATATTAAAATACTGTGTGTGAGTGGGTGCGTGTGTGTGTGCATGTGCGTGTGTGTCCATCTGTGTGTTTGTATTTGTTCTGTAATTGGAGGCAGGTGTAGGTTCTGGTCAACGGGAACACAGTATTAATTGACCGTCATTCATAGCTCAGCCACATCCTTCAGCTACCTACCAAGTGCAAGGCCTGCAGTTGGGCTTTATCAAACCATCTCCTCTGCACAGACACAATCAAAACTTTTTGTAGGCTTGAGAAATTGTCATATGCATATAATTTAATATAATTTCATTGAAAATCATCCCTTTGTGAACATTGTATCAGCCCAAAATAAGATGGATCACTCTCTTACCCTCACTTTCAATTCCTCTACCAGGAAGATAAGAAAACAGTCCCCTTGATCCCTCCCTTAGCCTAGTACTGTATCCCAACCACCTACCATTTTGTGTAGACTGATGACTAAAAGGCAATTAGCTTTAAGTGCTGTTATTGTGAAGTGGAAACTTCTAGGACCAACAATGGCTCAGCCACAAAGTGGTAGGCCACACAAACTGACAGAACGGGACCGCCGAGTGTTGAAGCATGTAGAACATTAAAATCGTCTGTCCACTACTGAGTTCCAAACTGCCTCTTGAAGCAACGTCAGTACAATAACTGTTTGTCGGGAGCTTAATGAAATGGGTTTCCATGGCTGAGCAGGCGCACACAAGCCTAAGATCACCATGAGCATTGCCAAGCGTCGGCTCTATGGCTGTAAAGCTCACCGCCTTTGGACTCTGGAGCAGTGGAAACACGTTCTCTGAAGTGATGAATCACGCTTCACAATCTGGCAGTCCGACATACAATTCTGGATTTGGCGGATGCTAGGAGAACGCTACCTGCCCTAGTGCATAGTGCCAACTGTAAAATTTGGTGGAGGAGGAATAATGATCTGGGGCTGTTTTTCAGAACTGAGTGACTTGAATGTTTGAAGAATCAACCCATGGGTAAATTGCTATTTTGAAGTTTTATTTTCCCAAGTAAAAGTAAGACATGTGATCAAATATAGCTTTAGTTGTGGGCACTGGTCTATCTCAATCTTCCCTATTGCCTTGATGTTATGCCTGTGACAAATCTTAATTTACCCTTAATTTTCAGATTTTTACATGTGAGGCTCCAATTTGCACTATTTAAAGAGTCTTAAAAAGACTTCCCTAACCAATAAGCTTATCGAAATCATCTCCACCTATTCTCCGTCGAAGAACACTCCCCCCCCCCACACACACACACACACACAGACACACAAACAAGCACACAACCCTCGCTCCCAAATGACATGCGAGTCATCGTTAACTCCAGATGAACCTATGCATTTTTTATTTCCCCATCATTTACTTATTTAGGACACAGTCTGTCTGTTTAGACTCTGGGCCTGTCGGAGGACGTGTCAGGTGCTCCTAAGGGTCAAAATGAGCGAAGCAATAGCAGATTCCCGTATCTTTTGTCTGCCATATTAAAGGAAAGAAACCCCATTGGGCTTTGTTCACCCCCTGGCCCCTTATTTACCCCACCCCATGATAAGAGAAAACATCTGTCGGAAGTCAGCCAGTTAACTCTGATTTACTGATAGTCGTAAACAACAATCTGCAAAGTAACACAGTGCCTAGAGTGTATATTAACTGCAGCAAAGTGTGAGATGAAATTGTTGTTCCTTCTTCCCTCCATGACACTCAGTTCTGTGGCGACTGAGACAAGACATAGATTGGATAAGTGAATATTGATACATTTGCTGAACCTATGTTAGTAAGTATCTTGAAAAAGACGTGGCTTGTGCAAGCCGGTACAAGTACACACCCTTGACACTATAAACGCTAAAGCATTTTTTACTCCAATACAGCTAGTGAACTCAAAGTCAATGAAAAGTCATTATTACTTCAAATGTTTATGTGGTACGGATTCAACACTAAATGAGAGGTTACTGTACAACTCCTCTTAACTTGTTGGGGATAGGGGGCAGTATTGTCATGCCCTGGCCTTAGTTATCTTTGTTTTCTTTATTATTTTGGTTAGGCCAGGGTGTGATATGGGTGATTTATGTGTTTTACCTTGTCTAGGTTTTTTTTGTAGATTTATGGGGTTGGGTTCAGTTTAGGTTTCTAGGTAAACCTATTGTTGCCTAGATTGAGAACCAATCAGAGGCAGGTGTTTATTGTTGTCTTTGATTGGGAACCATATTTAGGCAGCCATAGTCTTTGGTTATTTTGTGGGTGATTGTTTCCTGTCTTTGTGTTTACTGCACCAGATAGGGCTGTTTTGGTTTTCACGTTTATTGTTTTGTAGTTTATTCATGTTTGAGTTTTCTTATTAAAGAACGCCTCTCTTTCCCAGGAAGAAAACCGTGACAAGTATTTTCACTTTGGATGAATTGCGTGCCCATAGTGAACTGCACCCTACTCTGTCCTAGATTGCTAATATATGCATATTATTATTGGATAGAAAACGCTCTGAAGTTTCTAAAACTGTTTGAATTATGTCTGAGTATAACAGAACTCATAGGGCAGGCAATCTTCCAAAAGGGAAGTGAAATTCTAAATGCGGGTCTAATTTTAAGTCATTGCCTCTTCATTTCCAAACAAGATATGGATCTGTTAGCACTTCCTACGCCTTCCACCAGATGTCCTCATTCAGTAGAATGTGGAATGGAGACTCTGGTGTGAACATTCCCCGAATGGGAGGGGAATGAGTCACCGTCCTGGCAGAATGCAATTTCCCTGTTGCGCATTTGCCTGTTGATATCACCATCGTTCCTTTTGGCTGCAGATGAAAACGTATGCTCCGGTTGGAACATTATAGGATATGAAAATATCATCCTGAAGATTGATTCTCTACTTAGTTTGACCAGTTTATTCGACCTGGAATATATCTTTCTGAAGTTTTCGTCCGAGTTCGCCTGGACCAACATCAGCTTTTGGGCACGTGAGCTGAAAGTGGTAGCAAGTGCAGCTAATTGGACACTAGTAATGGACATTATGGAAGAAAACAACGATTTATTGTGGAACTAGGACTCCTTGCACTACATTCTGATGAAGATATTCAAAGGTAAGTGAATATTTATAGCGTTTTTTGTAGCTTCTGTTGATGCCGAAATGGCGGTTATTTCTTTGGGTTCTGAGCGCCGTTCTCAGATTATACTTTTTCCATAAAGTTTTTTGAAATCTGACAGCGGTTACATAGAGGATACGTTTATCTTTAATTCTGTGAATAACACTTGCATCTTTTATCAATGTTTATTGTGAGTATTTCTGAAAAATCACCGGATGTTTTGGAATCAAAACATTACTGCACGTAACGCGCCAATGTAAACTGAGTTGTTTTTTACATATATATGCACATTATTGAACAAAACACACAATACATGTATAACATGAAGTCCTATGAGTGTCATCAGATGGAGATAATCAAGTTAGTGATTCATTTGATCTATATTTATGCTTTTGACTGTGAAAAATAGCTGTGTGTTTTTGAATTTGGTGGTCATCTAACATAAATATGTGTTTTCGCTGTAAAACATTTAAAAAATCAGACACGATGGGTAAATTAACCTGATGTTTCTTTCATTTGCTGTATTGGGCTTGTTAATGTGTGAAAGTTAAATATTTCTAAATAATATTTTTTTCAGCTGAATGGGAGGGGGTGTTCCCTTTAGGGAACTCCTTATGCCCCCCTCGCCCCAACAGGTTTTGAGGATTAGCCCCCTTAACATTTTCGCCTAAAATGACACCCAAATCTAACTCCCTGTCGTTCAGGCCCTGAAGCAAAGATATGCATATTAATTTGAAAGGAAACACTTTGAAGTTTGGAAATGTGAAAGGAATATAGTGAATATAACAGAATAGATCTGCCTCTTAGTGCCACCCGACACGCTAGCGTCTCACCTTCCCAACAATAAATGCAAATACACACATGCAGGGTATTCAATTAAAGCTACACTCGTTGTGAATCTAGCCAACAAGTCAGATTTTTAAAATGCTTTTCGGCGAAAGCATGAGAAGCTATTATCTGATAGCATGCAACACCCCGAAATACCTGAAGGGGACGTAAACAAAAGAATTAACGTAGCCGGTGCTACACAAAATGCAGAAATAAAATATAAATCATTCATTACCTTTGACGAGCTTCTTTGTTGGCACTCCTATAAACATCACAAAAAAGTTTGAAATATCCAATAAAAGTCATTCCACTTCATGATTGTGTCCCACTTGTTGTTGATTCTTCACAAAAAAATACAGTTTTATATCTTTATGTTTGAAGCCTGAAATGTGGCAAAAGGTCGCAAAGTTCAAGAGGGCCGAAAACTTTCGCAAGGCACTGTATTTCACTTGTGATTTTCATGAATAGGAATATTTTCGAGGAAGATTTATGTCCGTTGCGTTATGCTAATTAGTGTCAGATGATGACAACGGCCCCGTTCACTGGCTGGGGTGTCACATGAGGTTAAATAAAAAGTAAAAAAAATTAAAACCTATTTATGGCTTTGTCACAGGGAAGTCGATACTCCCCTCCATGTAAAGAGGATAATTAGAAGGATATGTGTAGATTGTATTTTCAACCAGCAACTATCACACTTTTACAGTGTTAGTTTCGTCATATGTTGTACAATATAGCACACAACACAGGGAAAACAGAATTTTGATTGCATTGGGCCTTAAAAGTCTAAGACATTGACACTTATTTAACCCCTTATTTTTGGGGGCACAAAACTACCTACATACTTCCATTCATTTATATGGTTACATTTAGACAAGTTCCGTGACACTTGTGGGGGTTGTAGAATAAAAGTGAGAACACCAAACCGTTTGGATGCTACATACGTCTCCTGGTCTGACAAACAGCGCTGTAGCTTTGCCACTTTCCACCGCAAATGGCTAAAGGTCAATCAGATTTGTCAGATAATCCCTAGCTGTGTATTGCCACTTTCCATGTTGTCTGTCTGTATCTTGTGAGGTGTGGAAACACTTTGCTGCTTTTATGAATTTTGTCTTGCTGCTTTTTGTTCTGTTGCTCTGTCTGTATGCTACGTCTTGCTTGTCCTATGTTGCTCTGCGTGTGCTCACTGCTCATTGATTGTATATATTGTAAATGTTTTTAATAACCAGCCCAGGGACTGTGTTGAAAATTAGCCGGCTGGCTAAAGCCTTTTACTTTTACTGAAAGGTTGATTATTGTGCACTGTCCCTGTAGAAATAAAATAAACTCCGATGTGGAAGGGCGACAAGGAGGATGTGGTGGATTGAGACGCAGCCCATTCTTAACTGACAGATTTGGATGGGGATTTTTTTTATTCGCTTAAGATTTACACACAGGAAAGTCAATAGACTCTCGGTTGTTTAAACACCATCCACTGATGACACACATCATTAACAAATCACATATTTGGCATGAAATCCATTTAATCTTCCAACCTACATGACAATCCAAAACTAAGTGACTGTTGTCGGAGATATTACTTTGCAACATGATTTGTGTAACACGTCCAAACTCCCCCAAGTCAATAACAATGCCAAAGCAGTCATTCTTAGTACATTGTGTTCCATGCCATTGTGCATACTCTTTCTGGTTTAGATTACGGCTGAGATGAATATGGCTCTTCTTTGTGGGCCCTGCAAGCAATTAGCTGCAGGGTCACAGGGAGGAAAAGGGGGGTCAAATTCAACGAGGGTGAGGTAGTGCAGTGCACATGTGACATAAAATATGAGGAAATGAGAGGCGGCATGAATACATGTACCTTATAAACATATAGTGGTGGTTTCCTGGAGACAGATTAAGCCTAGTCCTGGACTAAAAAGCATGATAAAATAATTCCACAATCAGAACATACAGTGGCTTCAGAAAGTATTCACACCCGTTGACTTTTTCAACAACAAAAAATGTGTTGAAGCCTGAATTTAAAATAGATTGACCAAACAATACCCCATAATTTACAAATTTGTTAAAAATAAAAAACGACAATGTCTTTAGTCAATAGTAATTCAAACCCTTTGTTATGGCAAAACTAATTAAGTTCAAGAGTAACATTTCTATTAACACATCACATAAAAGGTTACATGAACTGTGTGCAATAATAGTCTTTAACATAATTTTTGAATGACTACCTCATCTCTGTGCCACACACATACAATTATCTCTAAGGTCTCAGTTGAGATTTGAATTTCAAACACAAAGACCAGGGAGGTTTTCCAATGCCTGGTAAAGAAGGGCACCTATTGGTAGATGAGTAAAAAAAAAATTATGGTGAAGTTCATTACACTTGGCATGGTATATCTATACACCCAGTCACTACAAAGATACAGATGTCCTTCCTAACTCAGTTGCCGGAGAGGAAGGAAACCGCTCAGGGATTTCACCATGAGGCCAATGGTGACTTTAAAACAGTTAGAGATTAATGGCTGTGATGACTGAAGATGGATCAACAAAACTGTAGTTACTCCACAATACTAACCTAATTCACAGAGTGAAAAGAAGGAAGTCTGTACAGAATTAAAAACTGCTGCATCATGTTATGGGTGTGCTTATAGTCGTTAAGGACTGGGAAGTTTTTAATGCCAAAAAAGAAACGGAATGGAGCTACGCACAGGCAAAATCCAAGAGAACCTGGTTTAGTCTGCTTTCCACCAGACATTGTGAGAGGAATAGACCTTTCAGCAGGATAATAACCTAAAACACAACACCAAATCTACACTGGAGTTGCTTACCAAGAAGACAGTGAATGTTCCTGACTGGATGAGTTATTGTTTTGACTTAAATCTATGGCAAGACCTGGAAATGGTTGTCTAACAATGATCAACACCCAATTTAACAGAGCTTGAAGAATTGAGAAGAATAATGGGAAAATCTTACACAATCCAGGTGTAGAGACTTACCCATAAATATTCACAGATATAATTGTTGCCTGAGGTGCTTCTACAAAGTATGTACTCTGTGGTGTGAATACTTATGTCAATGAGACATTTCTGTATTTCATTTTCAATAAATTTGCATTTCTAAAAACATTTTTTCACTTTGTCATTTTGGGATATTGGGTGTAATTGGGTGAGAAAATATATATTTTGGATATATTTTGAATTCAGTCTGTAACACAATCAAATATGGAATAAGTCAAGGGGTATGAATACTTTCTGAAGGCACTGTATATTTTTTAGAACATACCATTATTTGACATAAATGAATGATGTTTATCATGCATATATGATGGTGATTTGGAATAATATCATGTGTTTAATTAGTGCATGTGGGACTTAGTTTTTTGTTAACTGTTGTCCATGTCGTGAAAGGTGATATGTCATTGTTACAGCATTATAAAGGGGAGCATGTTTCAAATGAGACATTTTTGATGCTTTTAATAAAGTGTTACCAAATTATGTTATATTAAACCCTAATGAAGGCAGCTTGCTGTTGAATGTTTGTATTTATTAAATGTATTGCATCAGAGCCATGAGAGTGTGCGTCTTGTTATGAAACTCCAGCATTTACTTTTTTACCCAAGCCGGGAGTGGGCAGCTGTCAGGCCAATCCTGGCACTGTCCTCGAGCAAATTTCCTTGTTAGAGGTGTGGAAATAATGCTACGTTAGCCAAGAGAGTGAAATAAGGCACAAAAGGAGGGTGTGGACTTCAAACCACAAATCCACAATGCTGTTTGAGAGAGGAGTGCAAAAGGCGAGAGTGAGAGAAAGGACAGTTGGATTAGGTGAGACAGAGGGATGCACATTTGTAAGCCGTAGCTGTCTATATACCTGTATACAAATAATATGAATTGCACTTCAAAGCACACATCCCATTAAAACAACTGGACTACAGACGGTAATCTACATGGCTACAGCTGCCAGGACTGTAAAGTCCATCAGTAGGAACATTTTAATGAGCAAATCAGCACTCACGTGTACACATACAGTATAGGTAACACTTCCTAAGTGTGTATAAACATGTACTAAATAAACACTTAAGTACATACAGTACCAGTCAAAAAATTAGACATTCATGGGTTTTTCTTTATTTTTACTATTTTCTACATTGTAGAATAATGAAGACATCAAAACGGTGAAATAACACATATGGAATCATGTAGAAACCAAAAAAGTGTCAAACAAATCAATTAATTTTATATTCTTCAAAGTAGCCACCTTAGCCTCTGACAGTTTTGCACATGCTTGGCATTCTCTCAACCAGCTTCACCTGGAATGCTTTTCCAACAGCCTTGAAGGAGTTCACACACATTCTGAGCACTTGTTGGCTGCTTTTCCTTCACTCTGCGGTCCAACTCATCCCAAACCATTTCAATTGGGTTGAGGTTGGGTGATTGTGGAGGCCAGGTCATTTGATGCAGCATTACTCTCCATCTTGGTCAAACAGTTCTTACACAGCCTGGAGGTGTGTTGGGTCATTGTCCTGTTGAAAAATAAATGATAGTCCCACTAAGTGCAAACCAGATGGGATGGTGTATCGCTGCAGAATGCTGCTGTAGCCATGCTGGTTAAGTGTGTTTTGAATTCTAAATAAATCAGACAGTGTCACCAGCAAAGCATCCCCACACAATCGCACATTCTCCTCCATGCTTCATGGTGGGAACAACACATGCAGAGAATAATTTCACCTACTCTGCATGTCACATAGACCCAATGGTTGGAATCAAAAATCGTACATTTGGACTCATCAGACGAAAGGACATATTTCCAACGGTCTAATGTCCATTGCTCATGTTTCTTGACCCAAGCAATTCTCTTCTACTTATTGGTGTACTTTAGAAGTGGTTTCTTTGCAGCAATTTGACCATGAAGGCCTGATTCACGCAATCTCCTCTGAACAGTTGATGTTGAGATGTGTCTGTTACATTTATTTGGGATGCAATTTCTGAGGCTGCTAACTCTAATGAATGTATCCTTTTTGCAGCAGAGGTAAGTCTGCATCTTCCTTTATCCTGTGCGTAGCTCCATTCCATTTATTTTACATTAACTTCCCAGTCCTTAACGATAACAAGCATACCCAAAAAATGATGCGGCCACCACTGATCGAAAATATGGAGAGTGGTACTCACATGTTTTATACTATTACTTTAGTGCCTTGTTGCAAAAGGATGCACCAACACTCTGCGTCCTCATGAGAGCCAGTTTCGTCACAGCGCTTGCTGTTTTTTGCGACTGCACTTGAAGAAACTTTCAAAGTTCTTGAAATGTTCTGTATTGAATGATCTTCATGTCTTAGAGTAATGACAAACTTTTTCTCTTTGCTTATTTGACCTGTTCATGCCATAATATGGACTTGGTCTTTTACCAAATATGGCTATCTTCTGTATAGCTACCCGAACTTGTTACAACACAACTGATTGGCTCAAACGCATTAACCTGTTATGGCTTCATCCCTTGTTCTCAATTTCCGCCTGAAGACATATCCTAATCTAACTGCATGTAGCTCAGCCCCAGAGGCAAGGTTATGCATATTCTTGGTATCATTTGAATGGAAACATGCTGAAGTTTGTGGAAATGTTAATTGAATGTAGGAGAATATAACACTAGATCTGGTGGAAGAAAAGAGAAAGAAAGAGCATACGCCTTGCCCATAGTGTGCTGCAGCACTATCCACAGTTGTTTGGCCAGGTCGTCCGACAGGCCCTGCACCTTGCCAAAGTAGTTTCGGATTAAGTTAAAACCTCGTATGGGTAACTGGCCAATTGCCAGGGGAAATGCAGAGCGCCAGATTCAAATAAAATGCTATAAAAATCAAACTTTCATTAAATCACACATGTAAGATACTCAATTAAAGCTACACTCATTGTGAATCCAGCCAACATGTCAAATTTTTAAAATGCTTTTTGGCGAAAACATAAGAAGCTATTATCTGATAGCCTGCAGGCGCTACACAAAATGCTGAAATAAAATATAAAATATGCATTACCTTTGACGAGCTTCTTTTGTTGGCACTCCAATATGTCCCATAAACATCACAATTGGTCCTTTTGTTTGATTAATTCCTTCCATATATATCCAAAATGTCAATTTATAAAGTGCATTTGATCCAGAAAAAAACAGCTTACAAAACCACAACGTCACTAAAAAATATTTCAAAAGTTGCCTATAAACTTTGCCAAAATAGTTCAAACTGCTTTTGTAATACAACGTTAGGCATTTTCAAACCTTTTAATAATCGATCAAATTGTAAACGGGGCAATCTGTATTCAATACATGGATGAAAATAATCCAGCTCTGCTCTTCTCGTCTTGCGCAACTCACAAAGTGTCCCCTGTTCCGAATTGCCCTACTTCTTCATAAGACAGAGGAATAACCTCAACCATATTCCAAAGTCTGGCGACATCGTGTGGAAGCGGTAGAACTGAAAATTGGTTCCTATTAAATATTCAAAGGCAGACAATATAGTGAACAGAGATGGGGGGAAACAAATCTGAAGAGTCCTCTGGGTTTTGCCTGCTACATAAGTTCTGTTATACTCAGACATGATTCAAACAGTTTTAGAAACTTCAGTGTTTTCTATCCAAATCTATGAAAAATATGCATATCTTATATTCTTGGCATTAGTAGCAGGAAGTTGAAATTGGGCACACTATTTATTCAAAAGTGAAAATTCTGCCCCCTAGCTTTAAGAGGTTTTAATGTTGCGCATATTCTTGCTGCCCATGCAGTCCTCATTGTACATGAGATCATTCCATCAGCACTCTAGGTTCATCAGCTTGTGGTGGCCCTACAGCAGCTCTGCCACCATCTCAGGCACTGCACAGGATATGAGAACAAATATTAATACACAAATACATTAACTGTACAGTGCCTTTTTTCTCCACTTACTGCCTGACTGACATGCCCAAAGTAAACTGCCTGCTGCTCAGGCCCTTAAGCCAGGATATGCATATAATTGGTACCATTGGAAAGAAAAGTCTGAAGTTTTTAGAAATGTTCAAATGTAGGATAATATAACACAATAGATATGGTAGGAGAAAATCCAAAGAAAAACCAACTGGAAATGTTGTTGTTTTGAGACAATCCTCTTAGAAATGCAAGAGAAAGGTCATATTGAAAATTAGCTCCCTGGATGCCAATCCTGTGACTTCCACAGGGTGTCGGTAGTCTATGTTCAAGATTTCAGACTTGTAACACCAAAAATGAATAAAAAATAACAGATTTAGTAGAGGGACACAGTCTTGGAAATTCGTGTTTACGCGCCCCATTAAGATATTATGCACCTGCTAAACTCGGTTTCTTATTGAACATACTTCTTTCTGAAATAAATGTTATAGTTTGATTACATTTTAGGGTATCTGAGGAGTAAATAGAAACATATTTTGACTTGTTGAAACAAAGTTTAGGGTTAGATTTTCGGATTCCTTTCTCGGCAAGTTGAACGAGTGGATTACTCAAATCGATAGCGCTAGCTAAACTGACTTTTTGGGATATAAAGAAGGATTGTATCTAACAAAACTACACTGCGTTATAGCTGGGACCCTTTGGATGATGAATTAGAGGAAGATTTTCAAAAAGTATGTGAATATTTAATCGTTATATGTGAATGTATGAAACCTGTCCCGGAGGGAATATATTTTGATGTGGGGCGCTGTCCTCAAACAATCACATGACATGTTTTTGCTGTAATGGCTACTGTAAATCGGACAGTGCAGTTAGATTAACAAACATTTAAGCTTTCAGCCGATATAAGACACATGTACCTAAATGTGTAATATCCATATTTTTTTATTATTATTTATTTGAATTGCGTGCCCTCCAGATTCACCGGAAGTTGTCCCGCTAGCGGGACACCGGTCCTTAGGTGTTGATGCTTTTCCTCTAGTCATTGCTGACTTCTGCCAGGGAGTTCTGGATGTCCTTCCCATCACCCAGGGTATTGTGGAGCTGACTGAGGCCTGGACAGACCAGACAATTGTAAATGGTTTAGATAGGGTTTTACATGAATCAAAGGGCAGTACAGATTCACAGAATGCAGCTAATGTCAAAGCTAAAATATTATTTTCTACGTTCAGCCGAGCTTTCACTAAAACTCCAGATTTAACTGGGTGATCAATAAATCATGGGATTTATGTCAGTTGCTAGGTCTTAGCTTCTTGACGCACCCATCCTGTTAGCGGGATCATTTTCATCAACATCCTCTCAATTGCAGAGCGCCAAATTCAAATTAAATTACTAAAAATATTACATTTTCATGAAATCACAAGTTCAATATAGCAAAACACAGTTTAGCTTGTTGTTAATCCACCTGGCATATCAGATCTCAATAAAGCTTTTCGGCGAAAGCAAAACAAGCTTTTATGTAAGAACATCTCTCTTAGTAGACAAAATATTACAAACAGCTAGCAGCCAAGTAGATTGGTCACGAAAGTCAGAAAAACAATAAATTAAATCGCTTACCTTTGATCTTCGGATGTTTGCACTCACGAGACTCCCTGTTACACAAATGTTCCTTTTGTTCCATAAAGATGATTTTATATCCAAAATACCTCCATTTGTTTGGCGCGTTATGTTCAGAAATCCACAGGCTCGAGCGGTCACGACATTGCAGACAAAAATTCCAAATAGTATCCGTAAAGTGCGTAGAAAGATGTCATGATTTTACAGGATGTTTTTTCAGGTTGTTTTTACAATATATAATCGATAATATCTGGTTGATATCTCTTTAAATGGAGGCAAGGCATCCAATGGAACAGAGAGCTTTCAGGAAAAACAACACTTCATTGTTGGATTTTCCTCAGGTTTTCGCCTGCAATATCAGTTCTGTTATACTCACAGACAATATTTTGACAGTTTTGGACACTAGACTTTTATATCCTAATCTGACAATTATATGCATATTCTAGTTTCTGGGCCTGTGAAATAGGCCATTTCAAATGGGTGTTTTTTTATCCAAAAATGAAAATACTGCCCCCTACACTCAAGAAGTTAGCAGGTGAAGGTATTCCCTCTTTAATTATTGTGCTAGCTTGCTAGCTATGGCTCCATACAGAATCAAGCTAGCTATCTTAAAAATAGCTTGTAGAATAATTTACCTTGCTAATCAATTTTAGTAGCTAGCATCCGTCTACCACGTTAGATTTACAAACTCTTAACAACAATGACTTGGACATACTGTAGCTTCCAATATCAAATTACAAAGAATAAAAAAAGCTTGCTACCTAGCGATGAAAAGAAAGACATTTAAACCTAACTGCCATGACAGCTGGGCTTTGGTGGACATTGTCTCAGTGGTAACCTCGTAACATACGTTGTTATTGACAGGTTGCACCAGACCGACGTGAGTTGTCACCAACCAACCTGTCTATGAAAACGTAATCTGATTGGTGAGAAGAAACATCTCTCTCTCTCAAGAGTATAGGTGCATGAAATTAACATGTGCAGGTGTACAGATGCAAATATTAAGTTACAAGTTAGTGTAATGGTCTTGGTAATTTACACCCTATAAAATTTCCTTTTCACATCAGTTATTATACACTGAATCCCAACTTGCTGTTGTATGGTGCCACCCTTTATTTGCACTATATGCATACCTATATTCTACAAGTCAATATGTGCATGAAAAAATCGAACACATTGTATGTGACAGTCCTTTAAAAACAGTGGTGTGTGAAATCCGGTTTTAATGACCCCATCTATGTTTCTTTATGCTCCTGAAAATTCGAATGTAATCTAATTCTCTTTGTCTATCTCGCCACAAATGTCATGACACAGATGGGACCTTTTGGATGTCCACCATGCCCCCCCCCCCCCTCCTGTCAGAGTCAATCACCCCTGCTCCATGGGCTCCTGTTAGTGTCACATTTGTGATGGCTTCTGGAATTTGAGTGAGTGGGCGAAGCTAACACACACTTAATAAGGCAGTGACAATGGAGGCATTCTAGCTGTGTTGTCCCTTAACGTTATTGGACTGGTGTGTGTTACTGTTCATTAACATTATTGGACTGGTGTGTGTTACTGTTCATTAACATTATTGGACTGGTGTGTGTTACTGTTCATTAACATTATTGGACTGGTGTGTGTTGCTGTTCATTAACATTATTGGACTGGTGTGTGTTACTGTTAACATTATTGGACTGGTGTGTGTTGCTGTTCATTAACATTATTGGACTGGTGTGTGTTACTGTTAACATTATTGGACTGGTGTGTTTTACTGTTCATTAACATTATTGGACTGGTGTGTGTTATTGTTACCATTATTGGACTGGTGTGTTTTACTGTTCATTAACATTATTGGACTGGTGTGTGTTACTGTTCATTAATATTATTGAACTGGTGTGTGTTACTGTTCATTAACATTATTGGACTGGTGTGTGTTACTGTTCATTAACATTATTGGACTGGTGTGTGTTATTGTTACCATTATTGGACTGGTGTGTTTTACTGTTCATTAACATTATTGGAATGGTGTGTTTTACTGTTCATTAATATTATTGGACTGGTGTGTGTTACTGTTCATTAATATTATTAAATAGGTGTGTATTACTATTCATTAACATTATTGGACTGGTGTGTGTTACTGTTCATTACCATTATTGGACTGGTGTGTGTTACTGTTCATTAACATTATTGGACTGTGTGTGTTACTGTTCATTAACATTATTGGACTGGTGTGTGTTACTGTTCATTACCATTATTGGACTGGTGTGTGTTACTGTTCATTAACATTATTGGACAGGTCTGTGTTACTGTTCATTAACATTATTGGACTGGTGTGTGTTACTGTTCATTAACATTATTGGACTGGTGTGTGTTACTGTTCATTACCATTATTGGACTGGTGTGTGTTACTGTTCATTAACATTATTGGACTGGTGAGTGTTACTGTCCATTACCATTATTGGACTGGTGTGTGTTACTGTTAACATTATTGGACTGGTGTGTGTTACTGTTCATTAACATTATTGGCCTGGTGTGTGTTATTGTTAACATTATTGGACTGGTGTGTTACTGTTAACATTATTGGACTGGTGTGTTTTACTGTTAACATTATTGGACTGGTGTGTGTTACTGTTCATTAATATTATTGGACCGGTGTGTTACTGTTAACATTATTGGACTGGTTTGTGTTCCTGTTCATGAACATTTGTGGACTGGTCTTGATGTTATGTTCTGAGTCTTATGTATTATGTATTACACCCCACTCCTGAACTGGTCACCTAAATAAATGGCTTATTCTCTCGAATTGATAATGAATGTTTTCTCAGTTAATATGGCTGTGTAATGACTTTCTTTTCTACCATAATTGAGTCTATTTTGCAAGTGAAACCTGCCCAAGAAGGAAGCTGCAATACCACATTATAAAATGGAATCATCAACAGTCCCTAATATTGGGTTTTACTCAATTTTCATTGTTAAATTTGGGTCCCCGGGCAAAACCAGTTGAGAACCACTGAACTCGAGTACGATGCAGTACAATACACTACACAGAAAAGTAAAGTATAGTGTACTGTTTTGTACCCTAACTTACTCTAACTCTAATGCACTGTACTGAACTAAACTGTATATATGGACTAATAAATTGTTTTTTCTGGAGGGGGTCATTTCTGTATGTTGTCAGAATTGGCAGGTACCCTAGTGGTTCGCGCATTGAGCCAGTAACCAAAAGACTGCTAGGTCGAATCCCCAAGCTGATAAAGGTAAAAATCTGTAGTTCTGCCATTGAACAAGGCAGTTAACTCACTGTTCCTAGGCTGTCATTGTAAATAAGAAGGAGTTCTTAACTGACTTGCCTGGTTAAATTAAAAAAATATGTCTGCATCAATTTGTAGTAGGATGTGCTTTTTAAAAGTCCCCAGAACTGACCTTCTGACTTTATTCCCCCAATAATGTTTGATCCCTCCGTGACCTGTAATACGCTGGGATATGTGCTCCGTCAGTATATGTTTAGGCTAGTATAAAAACTTTTTGATTTCCGTTTAAGACATATTTTCGATGTCCAGAAAGTCCGTGTTTTCAATGCCCAGAAAAGACTTCTTCTAAACTTTCATTCAGCACCTGAAATGTACGTGATGTCAACGTCATTTTGCTTACTGGGTTAGTTTATGACCTTATGATGAAGATGAAAAATAAGCAGAGTAAGGTGTTTACATGACTAATTGCATGCTTGGCCTACTACCATAACCAGTTAAATATTGAATTATTTGTGTCCATGTAAAGATATTCAGTGAGCTAACCTCAAATTCTTACATTGAAAGTGTCCAGAATAAAGTTATATGGCTAACTTTAATCTCAAACAATGCTCTCTTAGTTTAGCAAGACTAACATGTAGCTTACCTAGAGACAGTCCTGGAAAAAGAGTTATCTGACCTTCACTGCACTATCATCCAACGCAAACCTGTAGCTGGGCATTGATATGGAACTCACACATACAGAACGTTATGAGTGTAGCAATACCATTCACACATCGAGAGTTGCCTGAGTTCAGCTAGCAAACTAGATGCTTACAACTTGCACCAGAACTCAACATAGCCATAGCTCTCACCTCAGCAATGCTAATGTGGAGCTCACAAAGACAGAAGTGTCTGAGTACTTTCCACACATTACAGCTGTCTGAGTTCAGCTAGCTTACTACCCTAACAACTCACACTGGAACTCACACAGACATACTTCTCAGCTCAGTTATGCTAACGTGGAGCTCGCCCAGGGAGAGGTGTCTGAGTTCAGCCTCTGGCTCTGTGCTTCCACAGCTTGTCCTCACATGCTCCAAATTCCTGAATCCGAGCCAAGGTCTGGCCACTCATGGCTCCATGTGCAGAGTGCCGTAATGCTGTGGCGTATACCATAGCAGGATGCTAACTGTGAGGTATTTTTGGCCTGGGACTCTAAAGCTAACTGACTCCCCCCTAAGGAAAGTAAAAAGTGTAGATCATTTGTTCTCTGAAGTCAGGATAGAGCCCTGTCCTGACAGCTGGAAAGGTAACCTTTTGTGACCACTCGACATGTGGCGTCTTTCCTGGGAAAGTCATAAAACCAATGGCTGAATAGTCTCTCATGACGCATTTTCTTCTAAGAGATTGAGTCAAAATATTATAATCCTGCAAGGTCTGAAGTCTCAAGCAGAAGGCTAATGTAGTATATTTTTTTTAATCCCTTGAACGAACAGGAATGTTAAAATGTGGTTGATTTATAAACAGCATGACATCTAATCTTCCCCAGATTTGCTATTGAACTGTATCGAAATGGACCTATGGAGACCAGAACATTACCCTGTAATTGAAATTGTTTTGCCTTCAATTTGCATGATTGACAAAAGGCACAACACCATGGAACTGAAGTGATCAAAGCTGAGATTCAGAATGAATCAGTTATTCGATAGGCTACGGTTTCAAAATTGGACATGGTAATTATTTTCATGCGGAGTTATACAAGAAAACATACCTAGATCAAATATACTGCCTTTATTACACAGAATATGGCATACGAAACACACTATACGGTACATATTTCTGAGCACCTCCAAGACGTATGATATGTACTAATGTTCTAGTTACTTTAGACAGAAAAAACTGTTTTTGTCGTTTGGTGGGGGAGTCCGGGTGGACGTATACTTCGACCGTCTAGTAAATCCAAATGTTGAGTATTCTAGTTAGGGACAACTGTAGCAATTTAGCTTTATTCCAACCTGGTTTCCACATGTTTGATACCATTCCATTCACTCCATTCCAGTCATTATTATGAGCCATCCTCCCCTCAGCAGCCTCCTGTGATACATTAGCATACCTGTAGACTTCCAGACATTGCGCTAACCCTAGTGAGCATTGGCTCGCAAAATGACCTATAGCCTCCTTCATACTGCATGCAGAGACATACAAATACAAGTTCATCTGACTCTAATCTTGCAGTATCTAAAGAGCTGTTGCAAGTCTGTTATTTTTTTTTATTGTGCATATGATATATTTCAAATAATTTACTCTATCAAAGCTTAGGTAAAAAAAAGTGGCCATCTTTGCTGTCTTTTAAACCCATTGTCATGTGAACTTCCTACTCCACTGCATTTGACAAAAAAACTTCTTAGTGAAACTTAAAGGGGCAGTGCAGTCAAAAATGATTTTTTTCTGTGTTTTATATATGTTTCCCCTCTATGAGGTTGGAATATTACTGTGAAATTGTGAAAACTATGATAATGCACTTTTAGTATAAGACCTGTTTGAAAAGACTGCCTGAAATGTCAACTTATTTGGCTGGGTGGGTTTTTTGGACTGCTTAGTGACCTCACCAGGTAGTATAAGTTAATAGATCCTCTGCAAATTACAGCTAGTTTTCAAGTCACACATCCCTCCAAGGAGGCCCCTCTCTCAGACCACTCCCAGACAGTCCTAACAAAATGATTGCTTGAGAAATTGCATTTTGCTAAGAAGCAATTTTTTACTGAAACCAATCCCGCAAGGCACTTAATTATTACTCAGAAATTATTTGACATTTGGGTAAAAAATATTTGCAATGGACCTTTAAATCCATGATAGCCACTCTGCAGAATGACCCAATTCTATTGCCCTTTGAATAGTGAAAAATAATCCAATAGTGTTTACACCATGGGATACATATTTTACACTGCCTTGAAACTGTAAAATTCTTTCCCCAGTGGCTGCTTGTATTGACATAACGCTGCCAAGACAACTCAACTCAATGACACATTTGACAGTACAGTAGCAGATTACAGTATCAGAAAACATCACTTAAAATCATATCAAATGTTATTTGTCACATGCTTCGTAATCAACAGGTGTAGACTAACAGTGAAATGCTTACTTATGGGCCCTTCCCGACATTGGAGAGAGAAAAAAAAATAACATGAAGAGTAAATACACGATGAGTAACAATAACTTGGCTATACAGACAGGTACTAGTACCAAGTCAATTTGCAGGGGCATGCGATAATTGAGGTAAGTATGTACATATAGGGAGGGATAAAATGACTAGGCTGCAGGATAGATAATAAACAATAGCAGCAGTGTATGTGATGAGTCAAAATAGTTTGTGTAATGGTTTTCTTCTGGGGAAAGAGAGGCGAAACAAAATGCAGCGTGGTTAGTTTTGTGCATATTTAATAAAGATGAAAGTACAACAATCTACAAAACAAGAAACGTGAAAAACCAAAACAGTCCTATCTGGTGCCACAAACACCAAGACAGGAACAATCACCCACAAAACAGGCTACCTAAATTTGGTTCCCAATCAGAGACAATGACAAACAATGACCTCCATATTGGCTGTCTAATTGCTGTTAATCAGCCCAAACTTTTTTTTATATTACCTTTATTTTACTAGGCAAGTCAGTTAAGAACAAATTCTTATTTTCAATGATGGCCTAGGAACAGTGTGTTAACTGCCTGTTCAGGGGCAGAACGACAGATTTATACCTTGTCAGCTCAGGGATTTGAACTTACAATCTTCTGTTTACTAGTCCAACACTCTAACCACTAGGCTACCCTGCCACCCCTTAATGATGGTGTTGGAGTCGTGTGTGGCCATGTGGTCATGGGTGAATAGGGAGTACAGGAAGGGACTACGCAACACCCCTGAAGGGCCCCTGTGTTGAGGGTCAGTGTGGCGTATGTGTTGTTGCCTACCCTCACCACCTGGGGGCGGCCCGTCAGGAAGTCCAGGATCCAGTTGCAGAGGGAGGTGTTCAGCCCTAGGTTCCTTAGCTTAGTGAGGAACATAGAGGGCATTTCAATATTTGAAAAGCATTACTTTCTCTAATGCACGTTCACATGAATTGGTGGGGGTTTTGTGGGTGGAGGAGAGCAGGAAGGGTTGGTGGGTATCAAACTATATAGAGGACCACCATAACACTCTGTATTTTACTCAACCAATAATTGCATTGCTTTACTGTGGCTTGCCTTGGCCATGCACCAAGCATCTGTAACCAATGAAGAATCAAGATACTGTGGTGGACCATAGAGAATGCAACCAACCACATCACTGGGAAGCCACAGTACAAATGGCTATTTTGAGGAGGTTGTGATAAACGAATTAGAGGACTGCTTTGATTTTGAAAGCTGTCTTTGTTCTATGTCATATAACTCAACAATATCATATACGAGTCCTCTTCAACTCCCGATCGGACAGCTGATATACACACTTACATGGCACAACTCAAAAGCTTTGGGTCTACTGCACCGAAGTTGAAGGAAAAACATCTGCCATGGTTATTGTTGGATAGGAGACCTCACTCAGCGTAGTGGGTTTGATATGTCGTTGTGTATGCCTCTTCCAATAATATAAAATAAAATCTTCTCGTTCTTTGCCTGAAACTCAATTAGAGATGTCTTTCAAACTTACTCCCTAATGCACTACCATAAGGTGTGTACAAAGTTACCTCAGCATTTCTGAACACAAAGACATTCACACAAGGGATTTTAATTATTTTTTATTTAACCTTTATTTTTTATCAGGGAGTAATACTGAGACCAAGGTCTCTTTCACAGATGAGCCCTTAATTGCTTAAATTACAGAAAATATACACATCAAAATCTAAATATCTCAAAGCAGCCAACAAGTGCTCAGCAAATATGGGAACTAATTCAAGACTGTTGAAAAAGCATTCCAGGTGAAGCTGGTTTATAGAATGCCAAGAGTGTGCAAAGCTATCATCAAGGCAAAAGGTGGCTACTTTGAAGAATCTAAAATATATTTTGATTTGTTTAACACTTTTTTGGTTACTACATGATTCCATATGTCATTTCATAGTTTTGACATCTTCACTGTTATACTGCAATGTAGTAAAAATAAAGGAAAACCCTTGAATGAATAGGTGTGTCCAAACTTTTGACTGGTAATGTACATATGGCCACTCCTCCCCCTTTATGTAATCAAAATACATTATAATAATTTACTTGACGTCTTTATCAGAGACAACCATTTAACTGTGTTTCGGAGAGAAACAGAATGTCAGGACATGTGTCCTGTAGCCAAATGTCAATTATGTCCATTTTATCAATCATACTTTGCACTTTTAGATCCATTAGCCCAAGACCCCTGCGAGATTTAAAATCAGAGGGGGTAATGAGCTCATTCCCATAAGAGCTAATGGGTATAGGGTTATCTGAAGCTATTAGTTGAGGGAGCTGAGACTTTGCCAGTCCCTGGCCAACCAGGAATAATCAGGATCAGAAATATTTTTAAGACACCACATCCATACTGTACATATTGCATAGTCTCCATATGAGTTCAGCTATAGGACTCTTTGACAGCCAGCTAAGGCTTAAAAGCTCCTAGACACAGACAAGAGGAACAAAGCCCTTCTCCCCTGCAGTTAGAAAAGCAAGGGTTCCCTTATGTCTCCTATTACGTGAATAGACACACTCTTTGCTCAGGGGCTCAATGAATAGAGTCAGTCCCTATGAAGGTGAATGCACTGTGCTTGACAGCATTTCTAGAAGGATATGACACGTCCCATCTCTGCTAGATCCCTGACAGGTGAAGAAGTCTTTGGGGGTGCTTGGAAGGTCACTAGGGTTAAACCAATCCTTCTTTTATGCATGTTGATGTGGGGGTCTGTCAACCAAGCCAGATCAATATGAATATTGCATAATCTTTGTGAGTACGTGTGTGCTTGCGTGTGTGTGTATGAAGAAAAAATATTGTGTGACTTTTGTGAGGAAAATGTCATTATAACTGCTAAATCTTATCCAAACATTATCACAACCCTTGAGGTCAAGTATGAGCTATCAGAATGACCTGACAGGCTTAACAAAATTATTATTTTCATGGCATCATCAAACCATATGTCCACTCTGAGTTCTGAAAACCTCACTGGAATATTCTTGAACTGCTTCTGGACTTTTCCTGGAAAGTTCCCAAAAGGAACGGACATCAGAGAACTGTTCCACCCACCAGCAACCTTTTGGGAACCAAAAACAGCAATGGTGGATTTCTGCAAATGTGTGTATACGTGTGGGTTAAGAACTGACGAAATTAAGACAAAATACACTGGCACCTGCCAATGCAGTGATATTAGACTCTGAACAGTGGTTCACGGAGTCTATGTCCCGCCCATGTTAGTGTTCGAGTACCACATTGCAGCAGGGAAATAATTTCCTTGCTCATTTAATGGCCTTGGAAGGCCTTGCTTTCATCTCTTTGTTTCTTTCAATCCCCTCAAACAACAGAAAGTGTATGTTAAAAAGATGGCTGCCAATGAACCTCTCTAAGGATGGCGCATTCCCAGGCCCCTGTCCTACTTGTTTAGGCGAATTGGGCCCCTGGCCCTTCAGTCCAGCAGTTGAAGGGTCCATTGAGGTGTAAGGAACAACTGGGCAGTCTCTATGTTCCACCAATTCATTACCAATACATTTTTGTTTGAGCACTCCCAGGAGAAGCACCCAATTCCCCAAAGTGCTGCCACACACACAGGCACCCATGTATATCGCTCTGTCAGTCTGTCTTTCTGTCTCTTTCTCGCTCATGACATCCAGGACATCTTTTTAAAATTTATTTTTTTACATTTTGACAGCTCAAACTGGGAAAGGAATCGTGCTGAGTTCACGTTTTAGATCTAACAATACAACCCTATAGCCATGGTGAGTGCGTTACGCGATCATCGTGATAGTAATTACATTTCTTAATGAGAGTTTGGAGCGCTCAATCCCCCAAGAATTATTAAGACAAAATCTTTACGATTTCCTGCTGTTCATTCGGTTATTTCAAAGAATGATGCCTACCCTTCGGTTATAGGAATATATAACCTGTAAATGTCTTATCACAGTCCTATTATAACCCTGATTTATGGTTGTATTACTGCACCGGCTACATGTTGTTACCATTGAATCTTTGTATGCAAACATTATGTGGCTTCAGACCTTGCATCCGTAGATTAATCTATGAATTTGAGAGATGTTACATTTCTCCAGCCCCATCGCTCAGCTCACCAACCAAAGTGGTGGTCATGCTGTTTAATTGTCTACAGATTGTTTGATTAAAAAAAATTAATTGAAAATGTTACAAGACAATATGTTGTGATATGACAGGGTTAGTTTTAAAATGTTTTTAATCTGTTCAACACCACTATTTTATTGTTCACTACTACTAACCCACATCACACAGGCTGCTTCTACACGCACATGGAAGCGCACACACACACACACACACACACACACACACACACACACACACACACACACACACACACACACACACACACACACACACACTATGAACTGTCTTCCAGGGAATTGCAAGCTTGACATACTCTTGGATGGTGGAGTGTCTCTGTGTCTGTGCGCGTACATAGCAGTAGCCGGTGAGATGGATTCAAAGCAGGGTAGTGTGAATGAGACATCAGGTTTCAGCATGAGAGGGAAAGAAGGAGGGGAGTAAAGAAAAAAGACGGAGGTAAGGACGGAGTTTAGGAAAACATCACAGATTCCAGCCTTACATAAGATGGCCATGTTAAAAAAAAGACAGTAATTAGCATGTCTGCCATTAAGATTCCCAACTCTTTTATTCCGTCCCTTTTTTTACAATGCCCAGACACACAGGTGTGGTGAGCAGAAGGTTCTCTCTCTCTCTTCTTCTCTTTCTCACTGTGTTTTTCCATGGAGAGTCAGGGAGTTGTTGCTAGTTGGCTCCAGGCATAAGCAACATAAGCGGTCACCTAGGGCACCTTTGGGTGGAGTGGGGAAGTTAGAATAGTAGAATACACAAGGGGCAAGTCAAAAATGCTATTGTTTATAGGGCTGTTACGGTGACCGTATCACCGACACACGGGCAGCCACGAGTCATGAAGGCAGTCAAATTCCACATGACCATCACGGTAATTAGGCATCTCCAAGCTCTGATGCTACACACGGTCATTAGCAGCCTACCAAACTTGCTAACTGCCTGGTACTCAGCACTATACTGTCCCTCTAATCACTCTGATATTAATGCAAATGTATTAAAAAACCTAATCAAACACTTAATGAGAGTCCGTGAGCTCCTGTTGCACAACATTTCTATAGGCTATGCAATTGCATGAGAAAACAGTGATGGCCTCTATTAAAAAGAAGAGGTTCACGTCAGCTTTCTATAGACTAGGCCTGCTATATTTATTTCTAAACATTCCTAATATTAAGCACATTGCTTATATTTACAACAGGAGTATAGCCTACCCAGCTGGCATGAAAATGAACCACAGGAAGAGCGTCCACCATTCGCTGTTTAAGTGCATAGATGACAGGTATTTTTTCCCCCTAAATCAAAACAAATTTCACACATATATTATTTAGTATATGTAAAGACAAGATTAAATCGAGAATAGTCTGATGGGTGACAATATCAGCCTATCACTTGTGAATGATGCCCCGCATAAGAAATAATGCCTTTTTTGGTGACTTTTTCAAATCGTAGCCTAGCCCATAGGCCTATATGTTTTGATAAGGTTTGTATCATGACTAAAGTGGCCAAATAACTTCTTAAAATTAAGCAGATTATTCTGCTTTACAAGAGGGTGTAGAGCCTAACTGGCATATATAAGCAGGTCATTTCATGTTTGAGGAAAATAATTTCTCCATAAAAATGCACCTTATAATAAAAGCATTACATGCATAATGGTGCTTTCTGCTAATGGTGTTTTCTGCCTCCTACCATGTGCGCATTGCTACGCTTATAATGTGAAGAAATGGCCTAATAGGTTATCAACATTTTAAGCTAAATGTTCTGATCTGTTGCGTCATCCACATTGCATTAAAAATTATTGTTGATGCTTGCGGTTGTTTTCATTTGAGATCTATCGCATCCCACAACTGTCCCAGACAATGTTTGGAATATTTATTTCCCGCACAGAATAGGTCAACTTTGTACTATGGGGATAGTAGATTGATTTTGCTGTTAGTTAGGCCTACTCAACTGGTTGGGTGATGAAAAGTAAATGTGGACAGTTCTTCCAATATCTTCAATATGCAGCTCAGAATTGGATGAGGACACACGCAGTTGCGTCCCTGATGTGTCTGTCTTCACTTGTGACTGGAGAAGGGCACAATGGCCACTGGCCGCAAAAGGCATGGATTTTTTTAGGGGTGCATTACGGCCACACAAAGGGGATACCACCGTAAAATTCTAGGCATTGTCAAGTGCTTGTCAAATTGTGAATGGATGGCTGATGTATTGTTTGGATATAGGGGGCGCTCTTTTAATTTTTGGATGAAAAACGTTCCCGTTTTAAACAAGATATTTTGTCACGAAAAGATGCTCGACTATGCATATAATTGACAGCTTTGGAAAGAAAACACTGACGTTTCCAAAACTGCAAAGATATTGTCTGTGAGTGCCACAGAACTGATGTTACAGGCGAAACCCAGATAAAAATCCAACCGCCTCATGCCAATAACTCCTTATATGTCTGTGTAGGAGCTAGGAGTCAGCTTACGTTTTCCACATTTTCCCCAAGGTGTCTGCAGCATTGTGACGTCTTTTTAGGCATTTCCATTGGAGAATGGCTGTAAGAGACCATATAGGGCGAGTGGACGCATGGTGTCTCCCGGAGAAAACCTTGCGTAAAATACTGAGGTAGCCATTTTTCCAATCGTTTCTTATGAGAAACCAACTGCCTCCACGGATATATTATCGAATACATATGTTAAAAACACCTTGAGGATGGATCCTAAACAACGTTTGCCGTGTTTCTGTCGATATTATGCAGCAAATTTTGAAAAAAGTTTGCCGTTATAGATGAAGTATTTTCGGTCGATTTCTCAGCCAAGCAGGATGAACAAACGTGACGTTTTTTGCCTACAAAAATATTCTTTTTGGAAAAAAGGCACATTTGCTATCGAACTGGGAGTCTCCTGAGTGAAAGCATCTGAAGTTCTTCAAAGGTAAATGATTTAATTTGGTTGCTTTTCTTATTTTTGTGAAAATGTTGCCTGCTGCCAGCACAGCCTAGCATAGTATTATGCCATGCTAAACTTACACATGCTTGTCTAGCGTTGGCTGTAACGCATATTTTGAAAATCTGAGATGACAGTGTTGTTAACAAAAGGCTAAGCTTGTGTTTCAATATATTTATTTCATTTCATTTGCAATTTTCATGAATAGGAAATGTTGCGTTATGGTAATGCGCTTGAGGCTATGATTACGCTCGCGGATACGGGATTGCTCGTCTCTAGAGTTTAAAAATCAGACTTTCAAATCCTCATTAGAGTCTCCTCATGTAGCCTTGCAATGTACTAAACATCTAAACATATAGCCCTACGTTTGTAGAACAAATAAAGTTACATTAATAACTCTAAATTAAGCATATAGGAGTACCTATATCTTTGTTAACCGCTCAACACTGAATAGCTGGATGTGCACACTCCCTCAAATCTTATTTTATTAAGCTTTGTTCAATTGTACTCTTCATACTATAAAATATTTTCACAGAATTCTAAGCAAATCTTGTCTGCTAAATGAACTAGTATAGCCCACAGCCATTTGGCATAGGCAGATCAGGACCTAACATAAGGACAACTCAAGAGTATGCTATTCTGTTCTGCTGAAAATAGCCTACATTTTCTTCATATAATGTTTCTTTAGACCTGTCTAAAATAAATAATGGATTTATTGTGAAGGTGTATGCTATTTTACATGGATTTATTATACTTTTTAAAATTTAGATGTTCTAAAGGTCTGCATTAGTGGCTTGTTAGGCTATGTGTGGAAGCCAGGAGATGCTAAATGTGTTTGTTAATTAACAGTCAATTACCGTGAGACCGACAGGTATTTGCTTGACAATCACCGGCTGACGAAATTTCGTGACAGCCACAACCTTAGTTGTAAAGAGCAGTTTTCTCTTATTTTGTCAATCACTAATAGTCACTCAATTAGATTGGTAAGTTAGTCTAGCCAGTTATTTAAACTTGTAGTAGTAATTGCCGACTGCTAACTCGGCATGCAGGGCATGTGCCAAAGGGCCCTGACCTCCAGGGGCCCCCATTGAATTGGCAAAAGTCTAGGCCCTGCCTGTAACATTTTGTAAGACCAAGAGAGGCAACAGGAAGTAAAGTAAAGGCTGTTTTAAGGTATAACTCCTGTGCACTTTGACATCAGTAAGTCATTACAGCAGAGAAGGGCTCTTTCAAACATTTCCTCCATGACATGCACAGTATGGTACTGTTTGGTAAGAGAGAGAGAGAGTAGCCGCATGTGCGAGAGGGAGAGAGGGAGAGAGAGATCGAAATCTGCTTGTACCCAATTCCCCAAAAAATTGGCCCACATCGACAATGGCATCATCATTTCACCACCTGAAAACCTTTACACTTTGTCATGAGGTGTAACGCTGAGTGAGCATTTTCTCATCAACATCTACTGATATGCATTAACTTCCAACCGTTTAATTATGATCGTGACTGACACTTAACATTTTGATGACTATAATAACAACTCTTGGCATAGAGGCACGAGGTGTTTTCTCTTATAGGTCTTGACACGTCTAAGTACTTTCTGGCCTGTTGCCATGACAAACAGCACATTAATCCACTGTAAGGTACAGTGAATGCTACTTGCCTCCACAGCTACCCTGCTTGTAATGTTGTCTCCCACCGTTGCCGCTTGTTATAGACCCCCCCCCTTAGCCTCCAGCTGTGCCATGGGCACCATATGTGAATTGATTGCCCCCCCATCTATTTTCAGAGTTCGTACTGTTAGGTGACCTAAACTGGGATGTGCTTAACACCCCGGCCGTCCTACAATCTAAGCTAGATGCCCTGAATATCACACAAATGATCAAGGAAACTATCAGGTAACCATGGGCACCCTCTTAGAGATCATCCTGACCAACTTGCCCTCTAAATACACCTCTGCTGTCTTCAACCAGGATCTCAGCGATCACTGCCTCATTGCCTGCATCCGTAATGAGTCCGCGGTAAAACGCTCCCTAAAACACTTCAGCGAGCAGGCCATTCTAATCGACTGGCCCGGGTATCATGGAAGGATATTGACCTCATCCCGTCAGTAGATGATGCCTGGCTATTCTTTAAAAGTGCTTTCCTCTCCATCTTAGATAAGCATGCCCCAATCAAAAAAATGTAGAAATAAGAACGGATATAGCCCTTGGTTCAGTCCAGACTTGACTGCCCTTGACTAGCACAAAAGCATCCTGTGGCATACTGCATTAGCATCAAATAGACCCTGTGATATGCAACGTTTCAGGGAAGTTTTTATTTGTATTATTTTTACCTTTATTTAACTAGGCAAGGCAGATTAGAAGAAATTATTATTTTCAATGATGGCCTCAGAACAGTGGGCAAGTTGCTGCAGGGGGTTCAGGGACAGAACAACAAATTTGTACTTTGTCAGCTTGGGGGTTTGAACTTGCAACCTTCCGGCTTCTAGTCCAACGCTCTAACCACTAGGCTACCCTGCCACCCATTATTAGGAACAAATATACACAGGCAGTTAGGAAAGCTAAGGCTAGCTTTTTCAAACGGAAATGTGCATCCTGTAGTACTAAATCCAAAAAGTTTTGGGACACTGTAAAGTCCATGGAGAATAAGAACACCTCCTCCCTAAGCATCTTTCTACAGCTGGCCATGCTTTCTTCCTGGCTACCCTTACCCCAGCAAACAGTTCTAAACCCCCTGCAGCAAAGCCTCCTTCACTCATGCTGCCAAACATACCCTCGTAAAACTAACCATCCTACCGATACTTGACTTCAGCGATGTAATTTAGAAAATAGCCTCCAATACTCTACTCTATCCAGTATGCTGAGTAGAGTAGAGTATTGGAGGCTATTTTCTAAATTATAGTCTATCCCCGTCTAGTCTATCACAGTGCCATCCGTTTTGTCACCAAAGCCCCATATACAACCCACCATTGCAACATGTATGCTCTCGTTGACTGGCCCTCGCTACATATTCGTTGCCAAACCCACTGCCTCCAGGTCATCTATAAGTATTTGCAAGGTAAAGCCACGCCTTGTCTCAGCTCACTGGTCACCATAGCAACACCCGTAGCACGCGCTCCAGCAGGTATATCTCACTGGTCATCCCCAAAGCCAACACTTCCTTTGGACACCTTTCCTTCCAATTCTCTGCTGCCAATGACTGGAACGAATTGCAAAAATCACTGAAGCTGGAGACTTTTATCTCCCTCTCTAACTCTAAGCATCAGCTGTATGAGCAGCTTACCGATCACTTTACCTGCACACAGCCAATCTGTAAATAGCACACCCAACTACCTCATCCCCATATTGTTATTTATCTTCTTGCTCTTTTGCACCCCAGTATCTATACTTGCACATCATCATCTGCACATCTATCACTCCAGTGTTAATGCTAAATTGTAATTATTTTTCCCCTATGGCCTATTTATTGCCTTACTTCCCTAATCTTCTACATTTACACACACTGTACATAGATTTTTCTATTGTGTTATTGACTGTACGCTTGTTTATGTGTAACTCTGTGTGGTTGTCTTTGTCGCACTGCTATGTTTTATCTTGGCCAGGTCACAGATGTAAATGAGAACTTGTTCTCAACAGGCCTACCTGGTTAAATAAGGGTGAAATAAACAAAACAAATAAAAGTGTTTATTTTTTCTTTGCTCAAGTGGTAAAGACTTCAGAAGTAGTTCATCCTAGGTGATGTGTCCAATTTATCCTGATGGTGGCACAGTGGACACACAGCCGAACACTGGCAATGCTGCTTGCAGCTTAAATGTTGTATTTTTTTGCTCACAGAACTACATATCTGTCGACGATTTATTAAATCAGTTAATTAATGACACGCAATGACAAAGGGTGGTTCATTTTTTACCTCATTGCCTCGTGAGAAGTGCTGGCTTAGTTTGCTCAATAGTCATTGTGCATCATTCTACCCTTAAGTCAACAGGCAGACTGGGAGAGAGTAAGAGAAAGAGAAGAACAGATTGCTTTATATTATGTGAAGGTTTTTTCTTCAACATGCTGTGTTATGAATAGAGGGCTTGTACAAAAACACACATTCTCTACTACTTTTTATCCCTCATATTGCCAGTGTCTGTTACACTGTCATGTTCTAGGAGACTGCATTTGAAACCCATTTTAACACTTGTTTTGTTTTACAACCAAGGATGACTGTAGTCGATATGACCCGGGTGTGAATGAAAGTGTCAGTGCATTTCCCAACCTTTTGCAATGTTTTATCACTAGAGGATATTCACAATTTTCAATGCTGTTGCAACATGACAACATAATTGCCCTGGGCCTATAGTAAAGTACTGTGTGATGATGATGACTGACTCCACTGTCAAGATGACACAAACCAGCTGACCTGAGTTGTGACTGTTTTTGATCATCATTACTAAGACAGTGGTGTGAGTGTGAAACTGCAGACAAATGCCTTATCTTATCTGCTTTATGCCTATCCAGAAAAACTATACTTGCATGAATTTGAACTTTATCAGTGGTGGCGAAACACTCTTGACTTTATCCAAGAAGGCAATACTGACACACGTGCAGCGGAGAAGCCCCGGGTTAAGTCCCAAATGACACTCTATTCCCGATATAGTGCACTACTTTTGACCAGAGCCC